>NC_056741.1:415823013-416128013 GCF_019279795.1 Protopterus annectens
TACACTAACGGCCCCAGGGCTCTTACAAGCCTAGGCAAGTTCAACTCGTATTCCCAAGGGTGTCTGGTTCAAGCAGGCATTAAAATCAGCACCTGTCACCCCTGTTTAAGAGGGACACAGGTGGAACCCCCAGGGTGAATTTCCGCTTACCTATCCAATCGTCCAAATTACACTTAAATAGGGCCAGTGACGGGCTTTGTTTAAGATGAATAGGAAGCTTGTTCCAATGGTGGGGCAGCCTCTGTGAGACAAATCTCTCTCTCTCCAGCAAGTTCTGTTGATGTGACATACCAGGTTAAGGTCCGTTGAGTGAGTGACCAGTGTGTCATTTGACTTGTGAATGTGCAGCATTTTCATTAAAGCTGGGTCAGATATTGCTCTATATGCAAGGCACAGGTTACCTCTGAGCAGTCTGTATTGCAGAGAGTAAAGTGACAGTGATTTCAGTCTATCCGCATAAGACAGATCTTGAAGTCCCTGAATTTTCTTTGTAAGGAAACTTTGCAGTCTCTCCAGTTGCTGCAGGTGTTTGGAAAGGAACATATCAAAGGGAGTGTTGTACTCTGTTATTGGCCTGATGAGGAAAGAGTACAGGGGGTTATAACCTCTTTCTTTCTGGAGGCAATGCTCTTACTTATGAGATGAGCAATGTAAAATGCCCTTCTTACCACTGTGGAGACATGGTGATCGAAGGTAAGGATGCTGTTGACCTGTGTGCCCAGATCTCTCACCACTGACTGTGTGCTTAGGGTATTGCCACTGATGTGGTAGTTTTCAGGAACATAACCTTTGCCGAAGGGGATGATAGTGCATATTTTTGCATTAAGTTTAAGACCATGACTTTGGCACCACTCATTAGTTTGCATAATACCTTCTTGCAGGTTGTTGACATCACTAGGGGTTTCATTGATTGCTCCCAGTTTGCAGTCACCAGCAAACTTTGTCAGCCTCAGTTGTTTAGTTTTAGCCTGTACTTCAAAGAAGTAGATTCCAAACAGTAGGGGATCTCAGAACCAATCCCTGTGGAACACCACTGGTTATGGGTCTGTTGGAGGAGGTGGGGTCCCCTGTTTTGACTGTATGAGTTCTATCAGTGAACCAGTTTGCAACCCATCTGACAATATGATGCTGTACTTGGAGACTTCCTGTATCTTTGTTAATAAGGTCCATGATGATTTGTTCCATGGATTTGCAGATAAGGCTGGTCAGTCTAATGGGTCTATAGTTCCTGGGGTCTATGGATTCACCCCCTCTGTGCAAAGGGATGATAGTAGCTGTTTTCCATTCTGCTAGGATGAAGCCATTGCTTAGGCTGTGATTGAAAAGTGTGCCCAATGGTAATGCTCATTCCTGTTTTAACCCATGTAGAACATAGCCCAAGATGTTGTTTGGTTCCATAGAGGCTGTGTTTTTGGCCTTGGAGAGGGTGTTTAAGACCTGCTGCTCGGAGATACTAGGTGAGAGACAGGTGTTAGGGATGCTTTGGGGTATATGTGGTGGGGACAGGGGAGGGACGTTTTCACTGTACCTCTCAGCCAGCAGTTTTGCTACATCTGCAGGTTCTGTATATGTACTATCATTAGCTATGAGCTGAGCACAAATCTGGGCCTTACCTTTGAGGTTACAGATTGTGGTTATCCTTAGTTAGGGAAGCAATTTGGATTAGTAGTTAGCTTTGGAGTACTTCAGTAGGAGTCTTATTTGCTTATTTAAGTTGAGGAGGGAGTGTTTCCAATTTTAAGACCATTCATTCCTGCTCTTAGACAGCAATTTCTTTCTCCTGTTATATAGCCTATTAAGGGCAGTTGTCCACCAGGCAGGTTTATTTTCCTTGAAGATCTTGCTTTGTTCTATCAGGTACAGCAGAGTCAATACAACTGTATAGATGCTGATATAAAGCATTAGTGTACAACTCAGTAAAATATACTGGAAAATATTAAGATACAACCAAACGCCCTAATACTGGGTTATTTCAACTACCCTGCCATTACCTGGTAAAACTACTTGTGTACCAACACCTTTTCCCAACTGTTCTTGGAATTCATAAATTCCAATGCCCTGGATCAACTAATCCATAGTCCCACCAGGGTCTCCAATATCCTGGACATGGTCATTATCAACATGGGAAATCAATCACCCCCTTATTGGTTAGGTCTGACCATAAACTAATCACCTTTGACATCCACCCCCCCCCCCCCAGTAAGGAAACCGCCGTAAAAAACTCCTCCAAGGCCAACTTCATGCTACTCAAGTCAGAATTGACAAACTTCATGACACCCATGCAGATGGGAACTGAAAGTTCAACTGCCAAATCCTACACTAAAGCACTGCACAAGCACATCCACTCATGCATGAATCGTGACATCCCAGATAGAACCAAGACGCTCTCCTCCAAAAAAGGAAGCCAATCTAGTGGTTCCCCTGTCATAAAGAAACTATACAACAGAAGAAAGAAACTGTTGCAGAAAAGACGAAAATTCCAGGATGCAAAATACTCCTTTACCAGCCTCAGTAAGAAGCTGAGATTCCTCATAAAATCCTCCAAAGCTAGTTATGAAAGTAAAATTGCCAAAGATTCCAAAGACAACCACAAGGCATTCTATAGCTATGTCAAGAATCTAAATGCCAATGCTCAGATCTGCTCTGAGCTACAACAGAGTGGCATTAAATATACTGATCCCAAGGACATTGCCAATATCCTGGCAGATCGATTCAGTGCCGACTTCACCCCCCTCTCACCCCCTAAAGGGCCCATCTCAGTACAGAAAGATTGTCAAACTCCAGTAATCACGACTATATACGTAAAAAACGCACTCTCCAAAGCAAAGAATACAGCATCCATGGGACCAGACGACATCCCGGCCTGTGTACTACATGAACTACAAAATGAACTGACACCTCACCTAAGTGTCATGTTTAATCATAGCCTCACCTCAGGCTTCGTGCCCACTGAGTGGCGCACAGCTACAGTTATCCCATTCCACAAGGGGGGATCCACCGTGAATCCTGGGAACTACCGTCCCATCAGTCTGACGAGACTGATCTGCAAGGCCATGGAACGTATTATCATGGGACTTGTAAACAAAGACATTGGCAACTTTCAAAACACTGGACCCCACCCAGTTTGGGTTCGTGAAGGGTCATTCGTGTCTCCTGAACCTGACTGACTTCTTCAAAACAGTCTCCAGAGTTGTGGACGAGGGTAAGGCAGTCCACACATCCTATCTGGACCTCTCCAAGGCCTTTGACACCATCCTCCACTCTGGAATCATAGATAAACTTACTAAGCTGGGCATAAATCCCTAAATCACTCGATGGATTTCCAACTGGCTTACTAACAGAACCCACACTGTAAAAGTAGCCGACTCCAACTCCAGCTCCAGACAGGTGACAAGTGGAGTACCTCAGGGTTCAGTCCGGGGGCCGCTCGTGTTTGGCATCTACTTCTCTGAAGTACAGGCCAACACTGAGGGACTCTCGCTAACAAAGTTTGCAGATAACTGCAAACTGGGAGCCATTATTGAATCCCCAAATTATGTGGATATTCTACAAAAGGGCCTTCCAGAAACAGATGCTTGGTGCCAGAGCCATGGGCTCAAGCTCAATGCCAAGAAGTGTATAGTTATCCCCTTTGGGAAAAAACATGTATCCATGAATTACCACATGGGGGCAGTACACTAAACACCGAAAGTGTGATAAGAGACTTAGGAACACAGGTGGACAGTGGTCTCACCTTCGATAACCACATCGCCATAACAGTCAGGAAATCCTTTTATGTGGCACACCTCATCACTAAGGGCTTTTCATCCAGAAAACAGGAGGTCATTGTCCCACTGTACTCATCCCTCATTAGAACCATCATAGAGTACAATGCCCTGTTTGGTATGTACCTCTTAAGACATCTGCAACAACTGGAAAGGCTGCAGAAACACCTCACTAAAAGAATCACAGGCCTAAAGCAGATGCCGTATGCTGCCTGACTAAAAAAACTCCAGCTATACTCTGTCGCATATCGTCTACTCAGAGGCGAACTCTGCTTAACATACAAGACCATGTCAAACCCAGAGCTGTTGGACATGCTACACTTAAAGAAATCCCAATCCATCAGAGCCATATGCTCCAGGGACCTAAAGCTTGTCATCACAATGAACAAAACATACTGGAGGGATAGATTCCTGACCCAGAGACTCCCCATACTCTGGATTAGACTGCCCATACATGTCAAGCAGAATGCCTCCTTGGCCCTCTTCAAAAGGAACCTTGACGACTGGATGGGAGATAGGAAATTTACCCCGGGGATCATGTCAGTCGCCCTGCTAGACAGGGGTCCAGGGAAGTAAATACTGTGGGAAGAAATAGCCAGGGAATTGTTATGACTAGGCTTGTATGGGCCGTAGGGCCGATAGCCTATTACCAACCTATGAACCTATAGGTGTCTGTTCCATCAGTGGGGGAAGGGTTATGCAGTTAGTTATGCTGTCGAGTAAGAGGTTGTAATTGGCCTTGGTGATGTTTTTAGTCTAGATGTTGCTAAGGGAGGTCTTTTGTTATAGTTACTTCTAGTCAGACCGATTTGTGGTCAGATGATGCAGCTGTCCCCCATGTTGGTGAGCACCAGATCCAGAATGTTTGAGCCCCTTGTGCCTGTGTCAGCCAACTGGTCTAGGGCATTGGGGTTCACTAAGACCAGGAACCTTTGACCAAATGAATTAGAATGCATATAATTTACCCAGTGAATGCGTGGGTAATTAAAGTCACCCTAAACCAGGATGTTTGGTTGTATCTTGATTGACTCAAGTAGATCCAAGAAGAATGAGTGGATGTCCTGATTCATGGAGGGGGTCCTATAGCTGGCAATGACCTGAAGAGTGGTCTTACATACAGTCAATTACACCTGAAGTAATTCAAGAGAATTGTGCTGTTTAACCAGTCTAGAGGTGTATTTATCTTTAATGAATATTTTTATTTTTTATTTTTTATTTTACATTTGTTGACCGGGCTAGTCTGGCTGGATACATGTCCATTTTCAGCAGAGGCCCGAGGAGAAAAGCTCCACTAAATACTAAGTACATTACATAAAAATTCATTACTCTTAAGAAATAGCAAAAATTGGAAGTCATAAGAACACACAGAAAGAAAGATAATTTCAAAGAGAAACAAATTTACAATATGCAGTTCATTACATATCAGCAATTATACTTAACATATACTTAGTTAGATTAGAAGAGTAAAAGGAGGAGAAATGAGACAGGTAGTGTATGAGAAGAGTGAAGGGGAAATAGAGTATGAGAAAAAGGTTAGTCAGGTGTACTGCAGGAACAAAGCCAATGATTTAGGTAGTACAGTTTAATTTTCTGTTTGAATTGTGGCAGGGATGGAGTCAAAGTTATGTCACTAGGTAAGAGATTCCAACTTTTACCAATAGTGTTAGTGAATAGAGAACCACCTGCTGTATTGTTTACCTTTATTGATTTTGTCATGAGTTTACTAGAGGAGCGAAGTGAGTTCAGATTGTTGTAAGGGATTAGAAGTTGAGAGAGTATTGGGGTGTTGTCAGGTAGGTGTAATATGTTGTGGGCTATAGTGAGTTGAGGAATTATTAGGTAGTTTTGAAATTCGAGCCAGCCGAGTTGTTTTAGGTTTATACAATGGTGGGTCCTAAAGGGGTTACTAGTGGCGAAGCGAGCTATGTTGTTATTGCAAGTTACAAGTTTGTTTAGATTGATTTTCTTAAGGTTTGTGTAAATGGGGGAAGCATATAGGAGAGTAGATAGGAGATGAGATTGTGCAATTTTGGTTCTAGTTGCTGGAGTTAGAAAAGGTTTGATACGATATAGGGATCCAATTTTTCTGTTAACAATCTTGATGGTGTTGTTAATGTGCTGATCGAAGGAGAGATTATTGTCAATGGTTATTCCTAAAAGTTTAGTAGTTGGATCAGGTGAGATGATAGTGCCATTATTTGAAGAAATGGTAAAGTTTAAAGGGGGGGACCGAGTGGTGGGGGAGAAGAGGAGGAGTTTAGTTTTTTTGGCATTTAGTAGGAGAAACCGTCTAGAAAACCAAGTTTCTACTGTGTTAAAGGTATTTTGGGTCAATGAGCTCAGTTCAGTAGAGGAGGGTGCTGAGCAGATAAGGGTAGAATCATCTGCGTATTGTATGCAGGTAGCTTGTGGGATAGCAGTCTGAAGATCATTAATAAAGAGGGAGAACAGAAGTTGACCCAGAATGGAGCCCTGGGGAACTCCGATGGAAATGGGCAAGAGTGATGAGATATGGTTTTCCCATATTACTGCTTGTTGTCTGTTGTTAAGATAAGATTTAAACCAGTTAGTGGCTAGTTTATCACAAGAGAGAGATTCAAGAATGTTAATTAAGAGAGAGTGGTTGACCATGTCGAAAGCTTTAGAGAGATCAATGAAAAGAGCGGAAGAGAGAGTATTGTTGTTTCGATTTTTGTTGATAGTATCTACAAAGGATAGAAGGGCAGTGGTGGTACTGTGGTGGGGTCTGAAACCATGCTGGCAGTTTGCTATTAAGCTGTGAAGAGAGAGATAGTGTACAAGTTGCTGATGAATACATTTTTCCATGATTTTTGCTAGGGGTGAGAGAAGGGCAATTGGTCTAAAGTTTGAAAGGTCAAGGGAGTTACCACCTTTATGCAGTGGGATAATATAGGAGACTTTCCAGATATCAGGGATGGTTCCTTCTTGGATAGTTCTGTTGATAAGTAAGGATATAGGATATGCAATTTCTTTGGCAGCTTTCTGAAGGAAAAGAGAAGGGAGCTTGTCAGCAGAAGGGGTACAGGGTTTCAGTTTATGAATGAGTTTGTAGATGAAAGAGGTAGATATAGGTTTTAGAGAGAAGTTGAAAGAGGAGGTAGTTATGTTAGTTGGTATATGAGAGTTATTAGGGTTCATTTGTTTGGCTATGGATTGAATAGTTTCAGAGAAAAAAGAGTTGAAGGCATTAGCAGTCTGGAGAGGGGTGTCTGGGTCAGAATTTAGAGGGGAAGGAGTTTTAGCAGTTCCTGGGGAAAGAAGTCTATTTACTGATGACCAGAACTGTTTAGAGTTGTGAATATGAGTTTCCTGAAGTTTACAGTAGAAGTTTTTCTTGTCAGAGATTATTGATTTTTTCGCTAGATTTCTAAGCTGGCGGAAATTAATTAAATCAGGGTTTAGTCTATCGCATCTCCATTTTGTCCATGCTGAGTTTCTAGCATGCATAAGTTTTTTAGTATTGGTGGTCAGCCACGGGGCAGATTTGGTCTTTACTCTAATAGAGCGTTCTGGAGCATGTGTATCAAGTATTGATAAGAATGTAGTATTAAAGAATAGTACTGCTTCCTCCAGGGGAAGTGATTTTAAGCAATTCCATTTACATGCTCTCAGTTCAGCTTTAAAAAGGTCTATGTTAAAGTGCTTGACAGATCGAATTAGTCTTGTATTTGGGAGGTTAACATATTCTGATTTTTGTCTAGTAATGTAGGTTAGGCAGTGGTCGCTGATGTCGTCAGGCATAGTACCTACTTTATATTGTTTGTTAGCTTTATTTGTGAGTATCCAGTCTAATATACTCTCTCTCTTACTGGGCTTATTGACTCTTGTCTCTATTGATAAACCACTTTCTTTTGCTCTCATGCCTTCAGTTTGTGGTCTGAATGTGTGGAAGGAAATGTTACCTGGTATAGCTGGGGTGCTCTCCACAGCCTTAAACCAGGTCTCAGTGACTGCACAAATGGCAGCATCTTCCAAGGTTAGGACTATTTCCAGTGAGTGCAGTTTCTGGTTTAGATTCCTGTTGTTTATCAGCATAACCTTGAGGTTGTTTTTAAAGGGTATTTTTATGTCGGGAATTTTGTTCTTGTGACATTGCCTAAAAAAGGCACTATGGGGGTGGCAAGAGCCTTAGCCAGTAACCAAAATCTCAGGGGTGACAGATGAGCATCGAAATCTGTCAACCATATTATCCCAGGCTGACAGATACTGGATCCTTTCTGAATGACACCATAAACTAAGCCAATTGTTGAAGTCAGTAATTTTTTGTTTGTATCGAGGTATTATCCAAGGCAAAGGTAAAATGCTGCTTAAGGCTAGGGAGATACCTGCCCGAGACACATAATCACAGAACTCAGTCATGTCTCTCTTCATATAGTCCAGTGAGGTATATCACAAGTCGTTCACACCAACATGGACTATGACGGAGTCATAACAGTTCCTGTTGCTGAGAGACCTGGGTGTGTGTGTGTGTGTGTGCTGACCACGACCTTTTCCTTATCCAACCTGGTGAGAAGGCCATCTGTGTGTCTCACAATTGAGTCGCTTATGACTAAGATGTTTGTTTTTGTGTTATGTCTTAGGGGCTTGACTGGTGAGACACTGGTGTGTGATATGTTGTGTACTATATTCTGCAGAGGATGTATTATGTGAATCATGCTTGTGTTTGTGTTTGGGAGGTTTCTAATGTTTAGTTAAGCTTCTGGTAAGGACCTCAGCATATGTAGGTTTATGTTTTGTTGGTTTGGTAGGTGCAAGAGTTGAGGTGTGCATGCTGACAACCTGCTTAGTATCAGATGAACTGACTGGTAAGTGTGAGTGCCTTGATTCTAGGTTCTTGATATAGATGCATCTGTCACATAATGAATTTGTGTGGATTAGAAGAAGTTCATTGTCAGTGTATATAAGGCAATTGCTACATTGCCTCAGGATGCCCATGTTGACCAGGTTGGCCAGAGAAGCGGTGAGGAATTGTCCATTCATAATGCTAGGCAAGTTGATGTGGTCAGAAAACAGGGAAAGACAGGAAGGACCAGGTAAAATAGAGGACAGGAAAAGTGGACAAAAAATACAAAGTGTAAAAAGTGTTGGTACATTGGTAATGTATCACCTGTGAATGAGAGAAAATTGAGAGAACTCACCGATGGAGTACCAGCAGAGTACTAAGGGAAAATGTGCAGGCAGAAGTGTTTGCGTCTATAACCGCCAATGGTGCTCACCGCTGCTCGGCAGTGTGCAATGTGCAAACAAGTGTAAACCCATGAATTGGTGGTGCTTATGTAGTAAAATTAGCTGATAGAAAATAAAGCATTTATGTCTTATTACATTAGTCATCCTGCTGTTTCATGGGAATAGAAATTGAGTTTCAATGAGGGTAGTTAGGTTGCTAATTGTAACAGTGAACAGCCATTTTCCATTGGATTAAGCTTTATCAGGTATATGGTACCTGAAGCAGTCTGAATGAAAGTCAAAGAGCTTGAGTGTGGACTTTGATGCTGTACTCATGGAAGGAAATTTGTGGATTGATTATTTATTTATTAAATGATACCACAGTCTGCTGCTGTGGTGTCTTATTGAGGTTGTTTTTTAACTGTGCTCTTCTCCAACTTTTGAACAGCTGATTGTGTGTGAGTGAAATGTGTGTGTGTGTCTGCGTGTATGTGTGTGTGTGTGTGTGTGTGTGTGTGTGTGTGTGTGTGTCCTGTGCTTGTAAGTACACACATACAGAGGGTTGCAGTCTGTGTTTCTGTTAACAGTGAGCTGAAGTACATTACTGCAGCCATTATTTATGTATTTACTCATATGATCACAATCAAACATCTCAGGTGTAAAAAGTCAGTAAAGTAGCTATAATCAGTGGGTCCAAGGTGGTATAAAGATGAAAGTGATCTATTTGGTCACATTTAAACAGTCACTGATCTAGCTTGGCAGAATTAATGTGTTTGAGTGAAACAAGACAAAATTCATTTGTCTGACTATTGTTGTTTTTTGTATCTTCACTTGTAAGCCATGCATAGATCACCTCTTAGTAGCCTGTAGGAGACCAAGTCTAAAGGTAAAGCTTTGAGGCAGTCTGCATATTCTGTGTGGTTTACACCTTGTATTCTTTTTTGTGACGAACATCTGTGGGCATTTTAGTTGCTGTATATACCTGGTAAGGTACATACTAAAGGGACAAATGTACTTAATGATTGGTCAGCTGAGCACAGTGGGATAATGACATCTTTGGATCTGGATGCTGTACCTTTGCTTATAAGTTGCATAATATAGAATGATTTCCTTACAACAGTAAGCACATGATGATCAAAGACCAAGCTACTTTTCACATATGTTCCCAAGTACCTGACTACTGGGTCTACTCTTGGGGCTGTATTTTCTATGTGATAATTTTCAGGGGCAGTTGACTTTCCAGAGGATACTATTATGCATCTTTTTAGCATTCAGTTTTAGACCATGGCTCTGGTACCAATTATTAGTTCACAGCCAGTTCTATTGGAAGATATTGGTGTCCTTGGAGGGTTCTATAATTGAGTTGAGTAGTCATCTGCATACATGATCAACCAGAGGCCTTTAGTGTTTGCTCTGATTTCTGAACAGTAGATGCCAAAAAGGACCAACACTAGCACCGAGTCCTGGGGACTCCACTGGTCTTTTTGTGGAGGTAGAATCCCCTGTACTGACTTCCTGTGTCCAGCTGTGAGCCACTGAAGAAGTACTTTGTGAAGCTGGTAAACACTTGTTTGGACTTAAAAAGCTGGCTTAACAGCTTCTTGTTGCTCTTCTGCTGTGGTCACGGAGCACTGTTGTGCATGAGACTAGAGCCTGACAGAGCTGAGGGGGTGCTTAACAAGTCTGACTTTTCACTGATTTTGGTGCTTGATCATAGCACTTCATGCATTATATGTTTATTATGTGTGCAATATACAAAGTTATTTTATTCTAAAGTTAAATTACTGAGCTGCAGAGCAGGCAGCCCTATCGCTCACTTTTGTCAGGTACTTGGATTGGATTGTGTGTACACCCACAGTAATTTGCTGGCATAAACTGCATGTAGTGAGTCATAAGTTGTTTTTGCTTCAAGAATCTGCATTTCTAAAAATGATGTTCCACAGTATTTCTTTGTGCCTACTACAAGTACCCCATGCCACTAGATATAAGATTTTCTTAATCAAACAGAAGTTGTCCTTATGCCTATGCTAATATTTTTGTCATTCATTAATATTAAAGTGTTGGAGTGGGATTTATGATAATGTTTCCAGAAAGCTTGATATATCCAGTTTAGCAAGTTTGACATGTTGTCATCCTTAAAAATAGAGCAGAAGGTTAATGTTGCCTTCTGTTTCTAAGTTGATTGTTACAGTTCGAGCTGTTTACAACTTTTAATTAAAGTTGTTTAAAAAGTAAACAACAAGTAACAATAATAATAATAATAAAGTGCATATTATAACCTAAAGTGCTTCACTTGCTGTCTCTTGGGTCTTGCGATATAAAGTATAGCACTGTCATTATACATGTATGTTATAAAGGAGTTTTGCAGTTGGTAAGCTGTTAGACAAAGCTCATCCTCTTCATATTTTTATGCCAAAGTTGCTACAGATCCAGGGTCAGTTAGTGAACTCTTGTCACTGGAAGAACTGGCTGTCTTGTGAAGGATATAGATGTGTGTTTGATGTCAAGCCATCCATCCGTGGGAGAGGGAGATAGTAGTGCAAGAGTGCTAGCTGTCAGACAGGCAAACAGACAGGCAGATATTTGCTAGCTGCCAGAAGGCAGGACATATAGGGCATATGAAAATCTTCAAGCAGGCTCCAAGGATGACGCTTCATCTGGTCCGATTAGAAGTCTGCCTACCTGGTGACAGGCCTCTGCTTGTACCAGATCTTTGGGATCTTGAGGGGGGCTGTGGTAGGCAAGGCATACGGTTAGATTCCAAACAATGCTACGATGATTTAAAAAAATCTGCAGGTACTCTGAAGAATTACATTTCTGGCAGAATTTGTGTGCTTATTCTTTTAGTTCATAGAGTGGGTTGCAGATTGGATTTTTGAAAATGTAGACAAACTAGTGAAATTGTCAAGTTTTGTACATTTGATATGAGTAGTGAAAGTAGACGTATAACTTTGGATGTGTCTGTTTCTCACTGAGCTGGAGGTTGAGTGCTGCCATTTTCTTACCATGATCATGATCATTTAAATTTTTGGATTCTAGGCCAAAGTATTTTTTGTATTTCAAAATATTTAATTCTTGTTTTGTAAGATGAAAATCTGAACTGTGTTTGAATTTTTTAAATGTATAATGCTTTTTGTCTTGTCTCACTCTGCCTGATTACTAGCCAAATCTCTGTGCCTTTAAAAATTATGCAGAATTGCTCTTGGACCAGGACTGCCAGCCAAGTGCATCATACTAACAAGAAGTGAACCATTGAAATGATGGCAGAAAATGGAGTTTCTGTACAACAGCATCCAGGTGAACAGGGATGTTTTTCCAATTACGGTAGAAGGGATGTTCAAGGAGTAACAATTAGATGCCCATGTTGTGTACATACATAGACAATATACATACATACACATTACTGTCCCAGCCTGCAGAAGTTTATGGATCTTCTGCCTAACTTCATCCACGTTGTTCCAGCTCTCTCACCTTAACTGATGACCAGGACTGTGTCCAAACCCAATCAGTGGGATTACAAGCAGAGATCCCTGTAACAGAATCTTCTTACCCCAAAACAGCATGGATTTTAGACAGCTTGTAGTAGAGTGATGGCACTGTGGTGCCTAACAGACGACATTCTTCTCAACATGGACATAGGTAACTTGTCAGTAGCAATATTTGTTGACCTCATAAAAGCCTTTGACCTAATCAACCACCAACTCCTCTTTGTATCACTTTAGAACACTGGCACTAGTCACACATCCATCCTCGGGTTCCAAGACTACTTGTTGAACAGATCTTCAGAGTTAAATTAAGCTGTTCCTTCTCTTAGACCCACATCTCTTTCAGTGGAGTACCCCTATGTCCTATCCTAGATCCTTTTCTCTTCTCTGTTTTCATTAATTAACTTACGGCTTTCCTCCTCTACATCTCTTTCTCAGTGCTGATAATATGGTAATGTTTAGGTCCTGTCACAACCACTCTACAGTTGAAACACAACTGCAAAAAGACCTTGATTCCCTCAATTACTGGCTCATTAACCACAAACTAATACTTAACTCTACAAGAAAAGTATGCTATCTGGCACCACACAAAAACTTAAAAAAATCACTGTAGTCTCTCAGTATCACTACAACTTGCGACACACCAGTAGAAATAGCCATCTGCAAATAGCTTAGATTGTGGCTAGACCAGTCAGTAACATTCCATACCAATATTAAGAAATCAAGGGCAAAAGCTAACTCGCCCTACCTATCCAAGCTACCCAGGGAACTATAGGCAAAGGAATCCTTTTGGCTCAACTTGAATATGAGCTACCCATAATAGCCGCAGCCTCTGAAAATAACTCCTCCACACTATGGAGTATCAAAAACAGACTCTGTTGCTGCATCTCTAACTCACCCTCCAATGAGCACCACTGCCTCATCCTCAAAAAAGCCAAATGACCCCCAGTGTAGCACAAAGTAGACCTTCCACTAGGTTCTGTCATCTTCATCTTCTCCAGCCTATCTCATTAGCCACCAAACGTTATACAAAACACAGACACACACACACACACACACACACACACACACACACACACACACACACACACACACACACACACACACACACACACACACACACACACCAGGCAATAGTGTACCAACCACTCTTTCTCCATCCCTACTCTTAAAGTATCAGAGTATAAAGGATTAGTCCAGATAAAATCACTTTAGATAAGAGATCTAGGAGACTCTCTCTCTGATATCCTCCTTATGAAAAGAATAAGGATGCCTTGTTGAAGTTTCCAGTTGTTTATTCAGTTAAGTAGGTAGCTGGACTGAATAAACTACTGGAAACTTCAATAAGGTGCCTTTATTCTTCCCACAGGGAGGGTATCAGAGAGAGAGAGTCTCCTAGATCTGCTAGCTAAAGTGATTTTATCTGGACTAATCATTTATACTCTGTTTCATGTTAGTCTTGTCACCCTCTGGGTCACAGGTGGGATACCAGACTTCACTTGAGCCCTCTGGATTACTTCTGTTTACTCTTGAAGTATGGGAATTGCACTCCCCACTTTAAAAATTCCAGGACACCAAATCATGCTCCTGTTGCAGCACAGCAGGACACGTGACATAAGGACCTCCGAATCTCTAACCTTACTCTCTGTCAACTGCTTAAACCTCTTAACTCCTCCTCCTCCTCCCCACCCTGCCTGACTCTCATTACTCCATAGTATTTCCGCCGTGATGTAAACCTGAAATGTAATTGTTGCTACATGCATTCATTGCTACTGTACATTTTTGCCATATATTGTTACTTTCTGTTCTGTTTTTGAGATGTATAACTTACTGTATTTTTCTTCTTTGCAAAGTGTTTCACCTAGATAGTGCCTGCAAATGATCAGTTATAATGAGTATACTACCCCAGTAAACATTTGTAAAATAAAAACTTCTGCACCAATGAATTTGTATTAACATTTAAAAATGGTAGTACACAAGAGGTATAGACACATCCAGTCTCACAAGATGATTTTGTGAAACATCAGATTTGGATGCACACCCAAACAGACAACTCATCAAATGGAGTCACTGCCACAGCAGCTAAGTCATTACTATCAAAGAGCAGGGAACCCATAGATGATTATGTTAATAGTGGATGTTCAGTGGACTCAGCTTACTGTACAGAAGACTTTGTCCTCTTAGAACATACTATCAACCACGTTATTTTTGTCAGGAATCATTTTTGGTATGTGGAGCTTTGGTTGATATGTAGAGAGACCATAAGTCAGCTTCACAGAACTATTTCATTAAAGTTTTGGAGTGCAAGTGCTGAACTTCCGTTAAAGTTTGACTGATTATTTCCCAAGCACTGTATAAAATTCAAGTGAAGACAAGAATGTAGAGTACTGTTATGAAAAAGAAAATGATCATTTTGCAGCACTGTTCTGAACAAGTGTACTCCAAACATAAATCTGCATAAATTAATGTACATAACATAAATAAACAGTATTAAACAGATGTAGGTTTCTGTTTTAATTTCTGAAAAAATATCATATTCACTAGAAGAAGAAAAAGTGTATAAACATGTCAAGCCAACAGTTGTTATTAATGTAATTCAGTACTTCAAGGACTTTTCACAATAAACCTGCTGAAAAAAAAAAGAATCCTAAATCAAAAAGCACCTGTAGAATAACAGCAAAATTTTATTCGGTTAGATGAGGTCACACTGAGTCCTGAACAGCTTATTACAAAGAAAGTAACGAAGGCAGTGGTATACGTGGCTGGTCTACTCTGCGAAATCCAGGCCACATACTTCCAGAAACAACCCAGCAAACAAATAGCATGACCGTACAATGTCTGACAGTGTGAGGTCCATTGTCATAGAGTGATAAAAGTCTTGACTGTGAACCAGGAGACCTGGACTCAGTTTGTGGCCCAGGCCTCTGTTGGAGCTGGCATGAGAGAATGGGTGTGTTTTTCCTTGGGGGAGGAGGCAGAGAAGATCACAGGTTGCCATGTTTCCTCGGTGGAGGGGCAGGTGATGCAAGTTTGATGCAGAAGCAGTACTTTGGTGTATGCAACCACCAGTTGGTGTTAGTAAGAGCAGAATGCCCTTTGGGGTGATGCACTTTTCACATCTTTCCACTCAGGAGAAGGAGTTAGGGCTTAAAACAGAAATTCCTAGCTGCATATATAGATGAGGGCTTTCTTGTGGTTCTACAAGCAGATTGAGTGATTGTCAGTAGTAGGGGTGTTTCAAGACACTGTGTGGTGGAAGTTTTATAGTGACGTTGGTTCTTCCTGTGGCCACTCAGGCTGGGAATTGAGATGGCTTGTGGTATAGGCCTGGTGAGCCATTTGGTGAGCAATAAGCTCCAAGGTAGGCTTTATGCCTGCCAGGAAGATAGCTTCCCTCCAGTTGTCTTTTATATGAGTCAGTGCTGTGCTGGCCATTATAAGGTATAAATGGGTATAACTTATAGGATGAAGAAGATTGTTGGCAGGTGAGGATGCAAAAGGCATATAGAAAAAAAAAAAGACATGATAGCAGATACCATCAAGGCACATTCAGGGCATAAAGGTACAAATACAATCAATCAAATATTCAAAGTGTGTATCTTTAGGGTGACTTTAAGACGTGCCCCATAATATTTTCTATTGAAGATAATGGTAAGCCCAATCCATAAACCAATCTGCATGCATAAGACTGGAAAACAGAGGGTACTGTCATGATATATCAAGTGTGTACAGTCCTGCAAGCATGAAAGTTGAAAAAAATATGAGCAGTAGTAGAATTCCTTATCTCATGACTGCCAGATTTAAAAAAAATGAATCGATAAAATATAAACTGTGACAGCTCTGTTACTAGGCAACATGGCATGTTGAGCAGCATAATAGAACTGTTAGGTATGTAGACGTACTCAAAGTCAATAGCAAAAGCGTAACATGTGCATTGTTTGCAAGATTGCCCTAAGCACCCAACTGTAGGAATCGTGAACTAGTAAAAACTGCCAAAGAGATGGCGTTGGATCTTATTAGGTAAACAGCCTCACTGCATTGGCAGTTTACTGTATTTTCATGAAAGTTTACACAGTCTTCATTAATCTAGTTCTTTTCTTGAATCTGGTGGTTAATTTAAGGCCTATGCATACCTGCATTATTTGTACCAAGAAAAAAAAAGTTTTTTGTTTTTCGGTTTTACATTACTAATATAGTTGCTGGCTCTTTCTTGTGACAACTAGTACATTCAGTACGTAATGCCATCAGATGTAAAATCTAGAAAATCTATTGAGAGTTCAAGCTGATTTGGATAAAAATGGGGGGAGGGCGATCGCTGCCAGGGTTTTCCTTCTAGTTTGAAGGGTACTGGTCCTGAGTTGATAATAGTAAGTATCAGAAGTGCACAAAAGTACAATTTCATGAGTAATTTTCCTGACTGGACTCTTAGCTGAATTTTGGAATAGTCTGTACATTCAGAAACATGTGGGTGAGTGAGTATCATGTATCTGTATTCATGAGCTAGCTTCATGATAGAAATATTCCTGTCTGGATCCATGTCCATAAACTAGCGTTGTAACAGTACAGTACTATCTGAACTTTTGCACTATGTCTTGAAAATGTGCAAAATTCTACAAATCATAATTTTATCCATTTCCAAAACTTTTCACACAAAATTTACTAACACTGTCTCTTGTCGCATCAGGTCAAGAATCATTTTTGCAGCACAAAATGAAACTGCTGTTATGAATTTACAGAGCAGTTTCCCTTGAATGACTTCCAGGGTTTGCTGTTTACTCTTCTGGTGTTTTGTTTTGAAATGACTTTTTTGATGTTTTAGGTCACAGTAATTGCTAACTATTGAAGTTGTAAACTATTTCTAATCTAATGAAAGGCAAGTCTTAACTGCACCTGATTAACAGCCCTACATTTTGTTGCAGAACTGCACGTCTGAAAGCTGCAGTTTTTCATATCCAGATCAAAATGTTTCATTGCTTGCCAAAATATGATTTTGCACTTACTTTGCAAAATTATTCATCAAGCTACACATAAACATTTTGTATTTTATTTCATGAAGGTTAACAATGAAATAAAAACATGGGACATTTTGATCTGAATATGAAAAACTGCTGTTTTCAGACATCAGCAGGGGCGGCTCATGGCATCGGACTGCCGGACTGCAGCCCCCTCAGCTAAATAGTAGTAATTGTTAGTGTTTTAAAAAATAATGTAAAAAAAAAAAATACCTTTTTTTTTTGTACTTTAAAATCAAATTTTGAGTCCGCGACTCGGAAGTACGCGCATGCGCATTGCACACTTTAACCGCCTCGGGCTGCGGCAGTTTTAAACAGCTTTTTTTTTGTTTGTTTTCATTGCAGCCCGGAGGAGTAATGAAGGCATCATTGTGATGCCCAGAAGTCTATGCGGTTCCAAACCGCATAGAATTGGAAGGGGCTCGGACTGTGACGTCCGCAGGCACGTCATGACGTGCTTGCTGGGCTAAATGCTGCTGATTGGTTGTTGCTGTCTTCCCGGGCTTTATGCACTGGGAAAAGAGCGAGAAGCAAACAGTTGCAGCCAGTTTCGGTTGTGGATTTTATTTGCTTGCCTTGGCGTCCTAATTTCGTTCGCTGAATCGCTGGACCGACGTGACACAGCAGCGGAAAAAAAGAAGAAGAAGAAGAAGTAAGTACAGAGTTTATTTTCTTCTTGGTGTAGTGGTATGTATGTGTAACACACTAGCTTCTCTTTGAATTGCTTTGCCATGTTATTTGGATCCCAGTGTTAGCCTACAGAATTGTTCCATGACAAACCAAGCATTAAAAATGGAGGAGTTGGCACATACATACAGTGCATTGTAGAATCCTTTTTTTCCCTTAAACAAATGAAAAAGAAAACAGTCCCTCTTTTCTTATGAATCATGAATATAATCTGAAAAATAATCTGTTTTGCTGTGGTGTAACTATATTATATATAACCTTCTTCTTTGTAATATAACATTAAATTGCAAAGAACATCTATTTGACATCACTGAGTCATAAACTATAAATTGTGATATAATTTGAAATTATACACCTTAACTTTAATACCCAGTAATATAAAGCAGATAAACTGCCTGCCTGTTACTGAAATTAAAAACAATCTTGAACATTTGCTTATCTCTTAGTATTTTTATCATCACGGTGTAGCTCTGTTCAGATTATTCCCCTAAAATAATCTAATTTAACAAATTGTTTTATTAATTATCTATCTCTCAAATCTAGTGTTTCCTAACAACTTATTTTAAAGTCCTCAGTCAGCAAACATGCCTGCTCTAATACTATATGTTGTAAAACACATCCATGATTCACTTGCCTCTCCCTCCCTTAAGTATGGTACATTTTCAGGTAACTGTCGGAAAGGAAACAAATTCCAGAGATGATATATCTCAGAGGGGTAAGCATAACCCTCTCTGCTGACTTATCCCCCCATATTGCTGATACTGTACTTCCAGTCTGCAGCTAGAACACAACTGTTTAAAATAGTGGATTTTTATTTTTACGTATAACTTTCTGATATTAGAGAACAGATGGTGGTGGGTAGAGATACTTAGGCTTGAACCCTGTACCTTGTATGCAGGTGTTAAGGACCTGAATTCCCTACCCACCACCATTTGTGAAAAAAATTGCAGATTTTTGCCTCATATTTGATCTGATCTGTTCCTCATAATATCTGTGGTTTCTAAATATTGTAATGCTTGGTATTTGATGGTACACTGGTAGCATTATTGCTTTACACCTGCAGATTCTTGGCTGGGGTGCCTTCTGTGTGGGTCTGCATCTTCTCTCTGTGTTTGTGTGGGTTTGCTTTTGTGTCCTCCCATGTTATAAAGACATGTCTGCATTATTTCTTCCTGGGCCTCTGCTGAAAATTGTTTTTTTATTCCAAGTCAGATTGTCCTGATTAACAAATGTTAAATAAAATTGACAGGCATTTGAATTTCAGACTTCAGGTTTCTGAATGTTTAATTCCTTCCATATTTGATGGTGCAGTGGTAGCATTGTTGCCTCACAGCTATAGGTTTTCTGGTTTGATTCTTGGCTGGGTTGCCTTCTGTGTGGAATCTGCATCTCATCCCTGTGTTTGTGTGGATTTGCTCTGGTGTCCTGCCATTTTACAAAGACGTGTGTCTGCAGTATTTCTCCCTGGGCCTCTGCTGAAAATTGTTTTTATTCCGTCAGAAGTAAAATTGACAGGCATTTGAATTTCAGACTTCATATTCTTCAGAAAATACATAGTAACACAACCTTACACAACCTTTTATTCTAGCAATTTTCTAAGTTTATAAGATGAATATTTGAAATGTGTCCTTATTTTTTGGACTGTATTACCCCATTATTGGCTTTGTCCATGGTTTTTGTGCTAAGGTTGACAACTATGGCAAGAACTGAATTCACTGAATATGTCTGAGGGCTGTATTCCCTCATTACTGGGTTTGTTCAGGTGTTTTGTGCTAAGAGGTTGACAGCTATGGTGAGGACTGAATTCATTAAATGATAGCCAATTAAGTTTCAGTCTTCCTCTCTTTCACAAAGCAGCTGATTTGGCGTAGTATGTTGCTCTGACTGTTTTGCACAGGGACCTTGGCAGTAAAATGTATGGTGGTAACACAGCATTTTTCTTTCACAAAGCAGGTGATTTGGCATAGTGGTATGTTGCTCTGACTCTTTTGCACAGGGACCTTGGCAGTAAAATGTGTGGTGGTAACACAGCATTTTTCTTTCACAAAGCAGGTGATTTGGCATAGTGGTATGTTGCTCTGACTCTCTTGCACTAGGACCTTGGCAGTAAAATGTATGGTGGTAACACAGCATTTTATTCTAGCAACTTTCCAAGATTATACAAGCAATGTTTAATGTGTCCCTGGTTTTGGCCTTTGACCCCCAATAAATTTGGCTTTTTCCAGATTTCTTGTGCTGCGAAGTTGAGATGCAGTTGAGTATTGAGTAGATTTTACAAGGAGCTGAGAGCTGCAGGTGAAGAGAAGTTTAGTGCTGCTTATGCTAAGTCAGCAATACCACTATACCACTATGCCAAGTTATGTACTTGCTTTTGATGCAGAAGGTTGTTGGTTCTACTTCCACAAGGGGTGAATGCTGCCGTACTGAAAAAGTTAAGATACTAACTATGAGCCTGTTATCAGTTTGCTATCCATTTCCTATTGCAATATTACTAGCGTATCATTTTTAATGTAATGTAGGCAATTTATTCCTCAGGGGCATCAGACACTTTATTTTTGATGAAACCATGAAATATAAATGTGTTTGCTAGCAGCAACCTCTTCATTAGTTACAGATTTATTTAATGTGGAATTATTTAGATGACTTTTTACTTCAGAGATTGTGCATATTTACTGATAATGGTGGACTGTAAAATTGTGCATATTTACTGATAATGGTGGACTGTAGAATTGTGCATATTTACTGATAATGGTGGACTGTAGAATTGTGCATATTTACTGATAATGGTGGACTGTAGAATTGTGCATATTTACTGATAATGGTGGACTGTAGAAGTCTGAGTAGACTTTTATGATGGAAATGTTCTGAATTGGGCAGTTTTGTCATTATTGGTGCATGCGTTTTGTTTCATTGTTTACTGGAAAAATGTTCAAAACAATAGGAAGGTGTATTAAAGAGCACATGTATGTTTCATATGCAAGGGGCCTATGATTTGAAAACAGCCCAGAATTAATCTTTATCTGCCACTGGTAAAATGTATTTTCTTTGAATGTGGATTTCAATGCTGTTTCAATGAATGTGAGTTTCAAGGGCAGAGAAGTTTTAATGCTAAGTTTGTTTAGCAGATGTCGTAGTGTTTGCGCTGTAAAATGCAGAATAAAACTTTCAAATGAAGTCCAAATCATCATAGAAGTAAATCAGTATGCACATTAGTGTTTATGGTAAATGGAGTGAAATAGCTAAGTAATGGATCTTTGGAATGGCTGCAGGGGGAGGCTCCATTCAACCATGATTTTGAGGGGGGAGGGCGGCAAACTTAGACAGCCACAGCTGAACTATACCTCCCAACTGTCCAGATTTTCAAAGAATGAATAGATTTTTGCTTCTTATTATTGGTTTGTTCCTCATAAAATTTGTGGTTTTCTGGCAAATCATTTAGGAATTAAGTCACTAAATAATGACACTGAGTTCGACTTCGTAACCTTCAGAAAAATGCATGTAGATTCTTTTATTTTGTCAGCTGCTCAAGTTAGCAGTACTAATATTAAAGTGTCCCTTCTTTGACAGGTTCCCAGCTGTATTGTGTGGCTATTTTATATTTTTACATCACATTTTTGGTCCATTTTTCATAAAAAATTTTTTTTGGCAAATTAGTGACAAATCATTAAAGACTGAAGTTATAAAATATTGACAGACATTTGCGTTTCAGATTTCATACCATTCAGAAAATTCATACTAATGCAAGACCTATTCTATTATCTTTCTAAGTTTATAAGAGCAATATTTTAAAAATTGTCCTTATTTTTGGGCCTTTGTCCCACTTCTTTGTATGGCTTTGTCCATATTTCTTGCTCTGAGGTTGAGAGGTATGACAAATGCCAGACACATTTCAAATTGTGACATACTTGTTGCACCCCACTCCCCCATGTAGTGACTCTAGATGTGTTGAAGCAAGGCAAGGAGTAGTTATGCAGTGTAAATGTGCAGAGTATCCCCCCCCCCCATCCAAGGTAGACACAAGTACTAGAGTGGCTTTTCATCTGTCCTTGATTTCTGCAGAATGGTCTGGTTTCTGTCATATTTTTTTGTACTGTGGATTTATGCTTATTACCCAGAGTGCCTGTTGATTTGTGTTTAAGTAACAATACTTTAATGACCATCAGGTAAGCTTGGCTGGGAATGTAAGATGCAAGTAAGCTTTAATAAACATACTGTTAAAGAATTGCCAACATTGAAAGCCTTTCTGTTGTTGCCATGTAGAGAATACTTAACTAGATAATGTATAAGCCTTGGGTATTGAAATGCATATGACAGTATTTGTAATAAAGGACAGGATTACATTATTTTAAGAAGCTCATTACACTTGGAGACTTCCAGTCATCTTTGCAGGCTTTACCCGTAAACTAAACAGAATGCCAATCGTGTGGTCCATAACCTGTATAGTAATCCTTTTAAGCAATGTATCTTTAGCTTACTTCTTGTTTGCTTTTCATTTTTTACTTTGATCATGTTTTCCCCATGAAACAAGTAGATAGTTGTCAGGCAGCAAGTCTTTTCTTGGATAAGGAACATGTTTACAAGTGGGGGCATCAGAGATTTCTACTTTCAGCATGTTACTTGGTACTTTAATAAAGCTGAATATAAATTATAATTAGAACTGCAGTGCAATAAGTGGTTTGAGTTGAGTGCTGCTTGTTTTTCTTGTACTTGATTTTGATTGGCATTCCATTAATGTATTTAAAAAAGTAATTTTATTTTTTCATGCCTCACAACCTTTTTGTTTCCATCTAGATATTAAGTAAGCTGTCATGCAGCCAATGCATTGAAATATTTTTATTCTTCTACACTTCATTTTGTCTTGATTGGACTCATAATGATGGTTTGGCACCCATGGCAGTGTATTTAGTTAGTTTCTGTGGCTTTGAGCATAGCACCTCCCCTTTCTAGTTGGCTACACCCCTTCCCATTGACCCCACCCATTCAGCTGTCTACTGCAGCCCCCCTTTGATTTGAAGTCACCAGCCGCCACTGGACATCAGTCCTCTAATAAAATGGCTGTGTTTTAGTTGAAATTCTTAAAAAATGTTGTAGTTAAGACCTATCTTCATCAGATTAAAAAGTAGAAATAAAAGTAAATTTCTCTCTCTAAGTACAAAACTGTCAGTGAAAAGTGAAAAGCAACAAAAGTAAGAGCTCTGACAGTACCACAGCTGGGAAATTTATTACAAAAATAAAGAATCAAAACAAAGTTACAAAGAATAAATCCTTACAAAACAGTGGTAAGCGCTTTCAGGGATCTACCCCTTCATCAGACAACTGTTAAAAATCCCATAATTCATTAAATACTGGAGGTTAGTCACATGATGTTTCAAAATTTCAGTTGTACCCAATAAGGACATAACAATTAGTGCATCAGTATATATTAGCACAGTTATACAATTAAAGAGACCATACACTAAAGGAATTGTAGCTAAGATAAATAAGAAATGTGTATAACCTTGTATGGTGCATAACTATATATAATAAAAACCTGATAATCCTAGCGACAGCACTGTATGTAGATATATGTATATATGTATATATATATATATATATATATATATATATATATATATATACATGTAGACATATATATAAAAAATACATAAATATACAATACCAGTGCATCCAGCTTATATAGATACATATATTAAACATGTTTATGTGAAATATAAAATGCTAATATATATATATATATATATATATATATATATATATATATATATATATATATATATATATATAAATAAATAAATAATCAGATAATCTAAAATACAATGTATAAAATATATAGAAAATGTATTGTAACATATTAAAAATCTAAAAAATTAAGAGAATCAATGTTTCAAAGGTCGAGCTTTTAAAAAAGATTCAAGTGACACCATTTGATTCAACCCTGGGGGCTTGTCTGCATTAAGTCTAATAATCCATCTCTGCTCAGCAGGTTCAGTGTCATTAGATAAATTACCCCACCTTAATTTCTCAGACAATATTTGTAAAACCAGAAATTTAAAAATATGTTCATGTCCAGTATTCATGTTGTGCATAGCAACGCACTATTCTCCTTACAGTTCCTAATATCCCTATAATGTTCCAGGATTCTGTCCTTCAGGTGTCTATTGGTCTTACCTATGTAGAAGCTGTAGCATACTACGCAGTAGGCGAAGTGGACCACGTTTGATGTGGAACAATCAGCGTAGAGATTACTGCTATGACTGAATTTCTTCAAGGGATGTGTAAAAGTCCTGCCATTGTGTATGTGTTTACATGCTCCACAATTTCTACACATGTATGTGCCCAATCTATCTGATCTACTGACAGTATTGGTTGCGGCATTACTATAACATAGTTAATTTCTCAATGTTCTATTGTTCCTAAAAGTGAAACTTGGCTTAGTACCAATTATACCCTGTAGGTTGTCAATCATGGATAGAATACCCCAATTTTTGGTTACTACATCACATACTACACTTATGTTGCTTGCAAATATGAGTGGCATCCTAAGTGTGTTGTCTGTCTCTGTATGTATATGCCTTACCTCATCGCGATCATTGACTTATCCGCTTGCTCGAGTTGTAGTGTGCGTATCATAATAGGGTCTACATCTACCCACCCTATTGCTCCAACCATCTAGAATGCACCTATCTATAGTTCTAGCATCACAGCCCTTGTTTAAAAACTCAGATTTAAGTTGGTCCAGGGCTATTTGTAGTTCATCATCATCATTAAATAGTCTCATAATCCTGTATACTTGGCCTTTGATGATGTTGACCTTGGTGTGGTTCGGGTGCATACTGGTGTTATGTAGGACCGTGTTTTTTCTAAAATGTTTCCTAAACAAACCAGTTCTAATCTGGTTTAATTCATCTTTTCTTAGTTTGACGTCAAGAAAGTCAATTTCATGGAATATTGAGAGGTAAATCTAAGAAATTGAGTGGTATTATTGAGGTAACTGAAAAATGCATTTAGCTCTACCTCTGTACCATTCCACAGCAAAAAATTATCATCCACAAACCTGACATACCACTCGATATACCTACCATATGTACTATTGGTTAACACATGTGTGCAATCCCATTGAACCAAGGAAATGTTGATGTAGCTATTCGCACAAGCTCTGCCCATAGCCACACTAACCTTCTGTAAGTATTTCTGTTGTTGAATCAAATGGTGTCACTTAAACCTTTTTTAAAAGCTCGACCTTTGAAACATTGATTCTCTTGAATTTTTAGATTTTTAATGTTACAATACATTTTCTATATATTTTATACATTGTATTTTAGATTGTCTGATTATTTATTTCTATATATATATATTAGCATTTTATATTTCACATAAAAATTTTTAATGTATGTATCTATACAAGCTGGATGCACTGGTATTGTATATTTTTTATATATATGTGTGTATATATATATATATATATATATATGTATATATATATATATATATATATATATATATATATATATGTATGGATATATAGTGTTGTCGCTAGGATTATCAGGTTTTTATTATATATAGTTATACACCATACAAGGTTATACACATTTCTTATTTATCTTAGCTATAATTCCTTTAGTGTATGGTCGCTTTAATTGCATAACTGTGCTAATATATACTGATGCACTAATTGTTATGTCATTTTTGGGTACAACTGAAATTGTGAAACATCATGTGACTAACCTCCAGTTTTTAATGAATTATGGGATTTTTAACTGTTGTCTGATGAAGGGGTAGATCCCTATAAGTGCTTACCACTTTTTTGTAAGGATTTATTCTTTGTAACTTTGTTTTGATTTTTTTTCTTTATTTTTGTAATAAATTTCCCAGCTGTGGTACTGTTAGTGCTCTTGCTTTTGTTGAAGATTAAAAAGTAGATTATAACCACAAATAACCACAACAATACTGTTTCCGCTGCTGAAAAAAAATGTTGCCACTGTAACTTTACCAGAACAGCATATCTTGCATGTTGCATGTCATTTATTGAACTAGCCATCCTGTTTTTTATCTTGACAGGTGATCCTTGCCCTAAAAAATCTTGAGAATTTGTTTCTCAATTTCTACCATTTACTGCCTTGTATTTCCTCTTTTTGTTGTCCATATATCTTGAAGTAGTGTGTCTGCATTTATCTTGCCGTTGAATCCATGCCCATCTGCATATTTTAAAATTCTGATTTCAGCTTTTCAGCAACTTATGAAAAGAACCCCACCATACCTCTCAACCTCATAGCACAAGAAATCTGGACAAAGTCTAAAATAATGGAGCAATAAAGGCCCAAAAATAGGGACAAATTTTAAATATCGCTATTATAAACTTAGAAAGTTGCTAGAGTAATAGGATTTGTGTTAACATGCATTTTGTGAAGAATATAAAAGTCTGAAACTCAAATGCCATTATTTAGTGACTTCAGGCCTTGGCGATTTGCCAGAAAACCACAAATTTTATGAGGAACAGGCCAAAAATGTAAGGCAAAAATCTGGACAGTTGAGTGCTATGAACCCCACCTCATGAACTGTGGCACTGCCTTTATACATTTTCCCACAGAAGGATCTTTTCCTAGACAGAATTTCTAACCCTTTTAAGTGCAAGTCCTAAAAATGAGTCAGTTAAAAAAATCCATGGTGACGATGTGCTAGCATTTGCTAAGCTTGACAGATGCAGGCTCCCAAATCTGTCATTTTCAAAATTTTGACCTCAGAATTACATTGTACAAATTTATTTGGAAAACTTCATAATCATAATATATGTTATTTTTCAGAAATCTAATATGCTAGAACATTCTACATGCTATAAAGAGGTTTTGCATTGCTTTCATAACCATTTGCCAAACAAGGCATGTCATTTTAGTAAGTTTATTCACAAAAGTAAATGAGAAAAGTAGTACTCATTGACAGGTGTTTAAACTGCCGAAGTTATGCACCTACACTTAATGTGGGGAATACAGCCTTGAAACATGGGTGTTCAATGATAGGTCTGATAAGGGAAGACCGATAGGGTGACTTCTTTGGCTCTTGAAGAAATTCCCTTGGTAGTTAACTGGGTCATATAGAAGGATTTCCTGACTATGATGGAAACTTGAGTGAATGAGACTGACTGTTGTCCACATAAGTACTGAAGTATCTAATGACCTTCTCAATCTGAAGAGAAGTACAATTTATAACATATGAGGTTGGAGCACCTTTTTGCAGAATGTTACTGCACTGTACTTTTTACATTTAACTTTAGATTGTTTTCAATACACTAGGTATGTGCACATTCCAACCCTTGCTGGAGCTGTTTAGTATTGGTGGATACTTGAATAACAGTACCTACTTTGCAGTTACAAACAAACATGGTCAACCACACTTCTGTGATATTGCTTTGGATGTGCTTAATAAATACCAAACAGAGAGGGCATAGCTTGAATCCTTGTGGTACACCACTCATTCCAATTTGACATTCAGAGTGATCAGTGCTCTACCCAGTTAATAAATTCAAGTAACATAAACATAAAATAAAATAAAGTTATTCATTACTGTAGAATATTTACTCTGTGTAATTTCAGTCTTTTTTCCAAATAAAATCACAAATCTTTCAACCAGTCAACAATAGCACATGCGCACGCACACACACACACACACACACACACACACACACACACACACACACACACACACACACACATCAAATGTTACTTCACAAAAACTTTATTCCCATGAGTTAATCAAAGCCTTTAAGTTTTGCACATTACATCTTTGTGGGGAAATTAGTCTTTCTTACAATTCCTACCTATTAATTGCTGTATCCATTTTAATCAAAATTCTTACCACCAGTGCCTGAATTGTTTTCATTTCCCTCAGTCCTTTTTCAACATCACCTCCTGCCTTTATGCCAACAGCCACAGTGTATATTCATTTTACTCCTATTCAGTTTTTCGGCCACTTCACCACCCATGACACTGCTAAACCTATGCAGTTTCACTCAAAGCTTTCTCCATAGTTTCTGCTCTGGTAAGAACTCTTCACTTGTTTTGCAGAGCTCAGAATCACATTTTGTACAGCTGTACCAATTTTATAACTGCATTTCTGTAATGGTTCCCCCCTGATAACTGTCAGCCATCCTCCAGTTCTTTTTCTTCAGTCAACCTCACCAACATAGTATCACCCAGTCCACTCTCTTCCACTACTGTGATCAGCTGGAGCTGAACTGCTAGCTCCAAGTTACTTAGTTTTTTCAAGTTTTGGAAAATGTTATTTTCTCTCTCCTCTTGGCATGAATTTAAGAGTCTTTTGGTTCTACATTTTCAGTGCCTTTTTTGTACTCTTCTGTTCAGGAGCGGCCTTAGGTCTACTGGTGCCCTAGGCAAAAGGTTTCCGCAGCACCCCCCACCACACCACTCTGTGCCCCCATCCTGGTTGACTTACAGCAAATAAATACTGGAAAAGTGCCCCTGCTAGAGCGGTGCCCTAGGCGGCCACCTAGTTGGCCTATGCCTAAGGCTGGCTATGCTTCTATCTCTCTGGTGTCTCAGTGTTAGCGTTGTTGGCTTTAGAGGGCTGATGCTGGCCTTCATCTTTCCAGATTTGTCCTGTTTTTTTCTCTCTTCAGTGTGGTTCAGTGTTGGCTCCTGCACTATGTCTAACATTAGGCCCTGTGGCTCTTACAGTGGCTTCTCTCTTCTATGAGCATGATCTGGACCCAGCATTTGCCCAGTTGGCGCTAACTAGGTCTGCACTGGGGAGTCCAGTGCTGGCTGTCCATTGCCTATCAGGTTTTCGGGGTACCGGTGTTTGTTGTACCAGCATTGGCTGCTCTGTCTTTGAGAAGATCAGGCCTTACACTCTGTCATGGGATGAACCCTCAGGGAGCTTTCTTCTTTAGTCTTTTTGGATGTGATCCTAGGAGGATTCCTGCTGGAGTGACTGATTCCATAATGGCAGTAATTGACTTCAGAAGTTGACGATTACGTGGAAGAAAAGTGTAATGAAGTCTTCTGTTTCATAGGAGGTTACTAGGCTAGTGTCCCTAGAGCCCTTACAAGCCTAGCCATGTTAATCCCAAGTTGCCTCAATTGTCCTTGATTAGATGGATGTAATCCGCACAGTGACTCTATGATAAACAGACTACCGCTGTCTATGAGGGACATGGGTGTCACCCCTGGAGAGAATTTGCAGTCTCCCATCCATTTGTCTAGGTTGTGCTTGAATAGGGTCAGTGAGGAGTTCTGCTTCATGTGAATTGGAAGTTTATTCCAGAGTAGCGGCAATCTCTTAGAGATACATCTGTCTCTCCAGTATGTTCTGTTAATGTCACAGGCTAGGTTAAGATCCCTAGAGTGAGTGACTCTAGTGCCATTTGACTTGTGGATGTGCATTATATCCATCAGGACAGGGTCATAGATTGCCCTGTGGTCCAGGCACAAGTCGCCTCTCAGCAGCCTATATGATACAGAGTACAGTGACAGGGCTTTCAATCTATCCATATAAGTCATGGTTTGGAGGACCTGTATTTCTAGGTGAGAAACCTCTGTGCTCTTTCCAACTGCTGCAGATGTCTGGTGAGGTACATGCAGAAGGGAACATTGTACTGTATTATCGGTCTGATGAGGGTTGAGTACAATGGAGTTATAACATCCTCAGACCTGGATGTGATGCTCTTACTTATGAGATGTGTAATGTAGATGGCTTTCCTTACCACTGTGGAAACTTGGTGGTTAAAGTTCAGATTGCTGTCAACCTGCGTTCCCAGATCTTGCACCCCTGTGTTTGAATTGGGGGGGGGGGTTACTGTCAATATTGTAATTAACAGGGAATTCCGCTTTGCCAAAGGGGATAATAATGCACTTTTTTGTGTTTAGTTTTAGACCGTGACTTTGACACCAGTCATTTGTCTGTGTTAGCCAATCCTGTAATATGTTAACATCATTGGGGGACTCAGTGATGCCACTCAATTTGCAATCATCAGCGAACTTGGTAAGCCAAAGGCCGTCTACTTTAGCCTGAACTTCCAAGAACTAGATCAAAACAGCAAAGGGCCCAGCCCAGATCCTTGTGGTATGCCACTGGTGATGGGTCTGCTGGTAGAGGTGGAGTTGCTAACTGTGACAGTACATGTTCTGTCAGTGAGCCAACCAAATACCCATCTAGTGATGTTAGGGTTAATCCCCAGCTGGGAGAGTTTCTCAACGATACCTGAGTTGGGGATTGTGTCATAAGCCTAGGCTAGGTTAAAATCGGCAGTATGCACTGTCTTACCTTCATCCAGGGCTTTGGTGACTTTCTCAAAGAAGTCTACTAGGTTTAATAAGCATGATCTACCCTTAATAAAGCCAAACTGGGTTGGGTCTAGAGTTTGAAGGTCGCCTTTGTCTTTGTTGATAAGGTCCATGATGATTCTTTCCATGGCCTTGCAGATGAGGCTGGTTAGACTTATGGGTCTGTAGTTTCCAGGGAAGGTTGATGGCCCCACTTTGTGCAAGGGGATTACTGTTGCTGTTCTCTACTCTGCTGGAACAAAGCCAGTTCTCAGGCTGTGGTTAAAGAGAATGCCAAGTGGGTCCACTAGTTCCTGTTTTAGATTGCTTAATAAGCAACTTGGGATGTTATGTGGTTCCATTGAGGCAGTGTTTTTGACCTTGGAAAATACATATATGACTTGATTTCTAGAGACACAAGGCAGAGGACTGGTTTTGTGTATGCTTTGGGGGGGGGGGTGTCTGTTGGGGACAGGGGGTGAATTTTCTGCCAAGTCTGTCAGCTAGCAGGTTGGCAATTTCTTCTGGTGTAGTATGAGTGGTACCATCTACTACTAGTTTGGCACATAGCTGATCATTACCTTTTAGATTTCTGACATAATTAAAGAATACCTTATGATTATGTTTAGCTAGATATGCTATTTTAGCTTTTTAATTAGCTTTAGAGGACATTACCAGATTTCTGATTTGCTTGTTCAAGCTGTGGAGGGAATTCTTCCTCTGTTGAGTCAGTTCCTTCTTCTTCCTAGACATCAGTTTCTTCCTTTTGTTATAGCATGTGTCTGTACTTGAGGTCCACCATGGTAGCTTGTTTTTTTTCAGGAGGACCTGGTTTTAATCAGGTCAGGTACAGCTGAGTCTATACAGTTGCTTAAGTGTTTATACAAGGCATTTCTGTACACCACTGCATAGGAGTCATTGTGATTGTGGGGGATATAAAACTTTTTATACCATCACTGAGTAGTCTGTAGTTTGCTTTGGAAAAGATTTTTAGGTTTTTTTTTTGCCCCTGTGGTGGTGGCAGGTTCAATAGTTACTTTAAACAAGACTACAATATGGTCCGACCTTACCAAGGAGGGCATCACACAGGGGGAGTGCATTGGCCTCCCCCTTATATTGGTGAGTACTATGTCTAAGACATCTGAGCCACTTGTGGGTGTGTAAACTCTCTTTTCCAGAACATTTGTATTGACAACGTCCAAGAAGCTCTTGGCAAGCATTTCATGCTCATGTATGTCACCAAGTCAATCTAAGGATAGTTGAAATCTCCCTTGATTAAGGTGTTGGGCTGTATGGCAAGTGACTCCAGTAAGTCCAGGTAGGTGGTGTGCTTTTCTTGGTTCATGGTGGGGGACCTATAGCTACCAATGATGTGTTAGGGTATTTTGCCTGTAGTTAATTGGACATGGAGTAGTTTGAGAGATTCATAGTGTTTGACCAATTGCAAGGTGTACTGAAGATGGATACACCTCCACCTTTGGTTCTTTTGAGCTCTTTTTGAGGTCTGAATATGTGGAAAGCTTTGTAGCCTTGCACGGCTGAGGTGCTCTCTGCAGCCTTGAACCATACCTCAGTGACTGCACAGATGTCAGCATCTTCCAAAGAGATGAGTGCAGTTTCATGTTTAGACTCCTAGCATTAGAAACTTGAGTTTGTCTCTAGTGCATTTTGTTACTTCGGAAATGTTGTTGTTTTGACATTGCCTAAAAAGGCACTATGGGAGAGGCAAAAGCCTTTGCCAGTATCCGAAAGCCTAGAGGAGACATGTGCAGACCATCTCTGGCAAAGCAGCTTGGCCTTTCAACCATGTCTTCCCAGGCTGACAGATACTGGATACCCCTGGACTGACACCACAAGCTAAGCCAATTGGTGAAGTTGATAATTTTTTTGTTTATATTGTGGCTTCATCCTGGGTGAAGGTAGAATGCTGCTTAGGGCTAGGGTCATTCCTACATGGGACACATAGTCTGAGAGTTCAGTCATATCTCTCTTCATATAGTCCAGACAGGTACGTGTCAAGTCATTCACCCCAACATGGACTATGACAGAGTCGTAGCAGTACTTGTTGTTGAGTGGCTTGAGTGTATATGTGATCTGACAGATCCTGGCACCTGACAGGCAGCTTATTGTGACCTTCTCCTTGTCCACTCTGGTGAGGGGGATTTCTGTGTGTCCCACTATGGAGTCGCCTTTGAACAAGACATAAGGTTTTGAGGTGTTTTGCCTTAGGGGCTTATTTGCTGAGACACTGGTGTATGTGTTATCATGTGTAGTGGTTTCTATTTGTATAGCAGTGTGTGCAAGGGGTTTATGTTTGGGAGGTCTCTGATCTTTTGGTAGGCTTCTAGTAAGTAGCTCTGCATATGTGGATTTATGTGTGTGACCTCATTTTGTGTGAAAGGTGAAGAGTGTGTGTACTGACAACCTGTTTGATGTCTGGTTTGTTGTTACATGAGAGAATTGATTCCAGTTTCATAGTGTAATTACATCTGTCGCATAGGGTATTTGTTTGCTTTAGGAGTAAGTGGTTGTCAGTAAATATGAGGCAACTACTACAATACCTCAGGATGTCCATGTTGATCAGGCTGGCCAGTGAAATGATGGGAAACTGCATGTCCATTATAGCAGGTTTTTACTGTATGTAGTATTAGGAAGGGAGTGGGATAGTTTGACCAGTTTTGTGCTAGAACTAACAAAGGTGCTTGTTCTGTTGAAGGCTATAGATGATACATGTGGCAACCCCAGTCAGTGCACCCATAGTGCAGTAAGGAAGCTTGGGAGAGCTCCACTGACAGATGTCTAGGGAAAAATTGAGTTTCAAGACATTTGCTTTTATACAGGGCACTGCTAAACCCTGTTGCATGGTGCATTGCAAGTCGCAAATGAGAGGCTTAAATGCAGGTGAAATTAAAACAATTTTAAGATAATCTACCAATGTGGAAGTGCACAATGAACCTTCCTCTAGCTATCCCCAGCTCAGACAAGGCTGGATCCACAGTCTTCTGCCACAAGGGTGCAGAGAAGCCCTTCTTAATTTAAGATGGCTGGTTTAGTGCTCAAGTATGTAGGCTAGATCATACCTCTCAACCTCTTAGAGCAAAAAATCTGGACAAAGCTTAAAATGATGGGGGTCAAACAGGGACAGATTTTAAATATTGCTCTTACAAACTTAGAAAGTTGATAGAATAATAGGTTTTGCATTAACAGGAATTTTCTGAAGGATCTGGTACTCAAATGTTTGTTATTATTTAATGACTTCAACCCTCAGCTATTTGCCAGCAAAATATGAGGCAAAAATTGGGACATTCTGTTAAAATCTGTACAGTTGAGAGGTATGGGCTTGATTCAACAGCTCTGAGTATAGTCTATGCTGTCTAGATATCAGAATCAAGTGCTGAGAATGAAGCAGTCACAAACAGTAAAACAGTAAAAAAAAAACAGAAATAATGCAGCAATTTGATAAAATATAGTTCAAAAAGTGCAGAAGAATCACAAAATATACTTCTTTTCTTTTTTTTTTTTGCCTTGGATGCCTTGGATTAAAGCAAAAACACTCTAGACCTCTGGCAGAGGATGCCTTCATAGAGCAGCTCCAATTAATGGAGCACAGACATTCGCAAGCATAAAGCTTACATACAGGTGAAATTAATTACTTTTAAGCTAATCTACCAATAGGAAAGCACACACTGAACCTTCCTCCAGCAACCCCCAGCTCAGACAAGGCTGGAGCCACACTCTTCTGCCACAAGGGTGCAGAAGAGCCCTTCTTAATGTAAGATGGCTGGTTTAGTGCTCAAGTGTATCAATAACAGACTAGATTCAGCAGGTTTGAGTCTGGTCTATGCTAAGTATCAGAACAGTGCAAAACAATACTTAGAGCCCTTTTGTGTGTTTCCCAGCTCAGATAGAGCAGGTCAACACCTACTGCCACTAGATGAATAATCCAAGTCCTTTAAATATAAAAGCACAGTAAAGAAGTGTCCAGAGTGAAATGCTGCTACAAACAAATTTAAAGATGTAGATACAGCAGTGTACTTTAAACAGCTTATAAAAGTGTTATTATTCAATAAAAGTACTTTGCTTGATTAGTAAACCCCTCCAGCCAGTAAAACTACATCCAGAAATCTTAAGTGTTTCCCAAACCTAAACAGACCAGACTACCTCCCAGTGCACTAGCTGGAAAATCCACTGAGCTCTTTTTATGTAAAAACAATTGTGTGCTAGACTGCAAAAGTACACTACTTTATCCAACAGCTAGTTAGATAATGAAGTCAGATCAAGTAGAAGAGACAATGGGAGGTAAAATGTAGGTTCATAGGTAGGTACTAGGCTATTGGCCCTGGGGCCTATACAAGCCCAGCCAAAAAGATACCCTGGCTTTTGCCACCCGAGAAAATTTATTTTCCTGTGCCACTGTCGAGCAGAGCCACAGAGGTGATCCCTGGAGTGAATTTCCTATTTCCCATCCAATCATCAAGATTTTTCTTGAAGAATGCTAATGAGGAGCTTTGTTTGATATAGATAGGTAGTTTATTCCAGAGTATGGGAAGTCTCTGGGACAGGAATCTATCCCTCCGGCATGTTCTATTTATTGTGGTGACAAGGTTTAGGTCCCAAGAGCATGTAGCTCGGAGGGTTTGGGATTTCTTTAAGTATGTTAGGCAGAGATCACCTCTGAGTAGGCGATATGCGATGGAGTAAAGCTGGAGTTTTTTGAGATGGTCTGCATAGGGCTGGGCACCTGTTTGAGGCCAGTAATCCTTTTTGTGAGGTATTTCTGCAGCCTTTCCAGTTGTTGTAGATGTCTTGTGAGGTACATACCAAAAGGGGCGTTGTACTCTATAATGGGTCTAATGAGTGATGAGCAATGACCTCTTTTTTTCTGGATGAGAAACCTTTTGTGATGAGGTGTGCCACGTAGAAGGATTTCCTGACTACTGTGGCAATGTGATTACTGTCCACCTGTGTCCCAAGGTCTCTTATCACACTTTCGGTGTTAAGTATACTACCGCCTATGTTGTAGTTCATGGGTACAGAGCTTTTACCAAAGGGAATGACAATGCACTTTTTGGCATTGAGCTTGAGGCCATGGCTTTGACACCAGGCATCTGTCTCAGTGAGGCCCTTTTGTAGGATGTCCACATCGTTAGGAGTTTTGATTATGGCTCCTAGTTTGCAGTCATCTGTGAAGTTCGTTAGCCAAAGACCTTCTGTGTTAGCCTGTACTTCAGAGAAGTAGATACCAAACAGGAGAGGACCCAGGACTGAACCCTAAGGGAACTCCACTTGCCACTGGTCTGAAGTCAGATTTAGAGCCTGCTACTTTCACAGTGTGGGCTCTGTCAGTGAGCCAGTTGGTAGCCCATCTTGTGACATAGGGATTTATACCTAGTTTAGTGAGATTATCTATAATTCCAGAGTGGGGGATGGTGTCGAAAGCCTTGGCAAGATCTAGATAGGCTGTGTGAAACACCTTTCCCTTGTCTACGGCTTTGGTGACTGCTTCAAAGAAGTCTATCAGGTTTAGGAGACATGATCTGCCTTTTACAAACCCGAACTGGGTGGGGTCCAGAATTTGGAGATTAACAATGTCTTTGTCTATAAGTTCCATGATGATACATTCCATGGCCTTGCAGACCAGGCTCATCAGGCTAATAGGGTGGTACTTCCTGGGGTCCGTGGTGGCTCTCCTTTTGTGGAGTGGGATAACCGTCACTGTGCGCCATTCAGCAGGCACAAAGCCTGAGGTGAGGCTATGATTGAACATGGTACTTAGGTGGGGTGCCAGTTCATTCTGTAGTTCATGTAGAACGCAGCCCGGGATGTTGTCTGGTTCAATGGATGCTGTGTTCTTGGCTTTGGAGAGTGTGGTTTTTACCTGTGCAGCCGTGATTATAGGAACTTTGAATTGTTCCGGTATAGAGATGGACTCTTTAGGGGGTGAGAGGGGGGTAAATTTAGCACTGAACCTATCTGCCAGGATGTTGGCAATATCAGTTGGGTCTGTATATTTAGTGCCATTGTGCTGTAACTCAGAGCAGATCTGCGTGTTGCCATTGAGATTCTTGACATAGCTATAGAATGCTTTGTTGTTGTCTTTAGAATCCGTGGCGATTTTGTTTTCGTAAGTACCTTTGGAGGATTTAATCAGGGATCGCAGCTTCTTACTGAGGCTGACCAGGGAACTCCTCCACTCATGGGATTTTGCTCTCTTTTGCAACAGTTTCTTCCTTCTGTTGTACAGTTTGTTTATGGCAGGGGACCACCAGATTGGCTTCCTCTTTTTGGAGGATAGCGTCTTGGTTCTGTTTGGGATAGCATGATCCATGCACTCATGTAAGTGCTTATAAAGTGCAATTGTGTAGGATTCTGAAGTCGTAAATGTATTGTCCATCTGCATGGGGGTCATGAAGTTCATCACGTCTGTCTTAAGAAGCATGAAGTTGGCTTTGGAGAAATTTTATACCATGGTTTCCTTAATGGGGAGTGGGGGCAGGATGTGAATATCTAGGGTAATTAGCTTATGGTCGGATCCGACCAATGAGGCGTTGACTTCAGGTGTGGAACACCGGTCACTCATGTTGGTAATGACTAGATCTAGAATATTGTTGCCCCTGGTGGGGGTGTGGATAAGTTGATCCAGAGCATTGGAGTTTATGAATTCCAGAAAGCGTTTAGCGAAGGAGTTGGTACACGAGTAGTTTTCCCATTTAATGGTGGGGTAGTTGAAATCGCCCATTATTAGGGTGTTTGGTTGAAACCTAATATTTTCCAGTACATCAAGAAAAGAGGAGTGGGAATCCTGGGGCATGGTGGGTGATCTGTAGCAAGCTACAGTTTGGATTGCAGTTTTGCCCAGAGTTAGTTGCACTTGGTTAACCTCGGCAGCATTATGCTGAGCTACTAGCCTGGAGGTGTGGATATCCTTAATGAATATTGATACACCTCCACCTTTGGTGTTCCGGTCCAGGTTACATGGCCGAAAAGTGTGGTATGAATTGTAGCCTGGTAGTGCAGGGGTGCTCTCTGGAGCCTTTAACCAAATTTCAGTCACTGCACATATATCAATGTTCTCCATTTTAAGGAGTGCCTCGAGTGAGTGCATTTTGAGATTTAGTCTTCTAGCATTGAGTAGCATCACCCTCAGTTTTTGCTCGCCTGTTCCTGTTATGGTGGTGAATTTGTCATTTGAACCTTGCCTAAAAAAGGCACTATAGGGGCGGCAAGAACCTTAGCCAGTATCCAGAATCCCAGGAGTGACAGGTGCAAGCCATCTCTGGCAAAGCATCGTGGTCTGTCGACCATGTCATCCCAGGGCAGACAGATACTGGATCCCTTTAGAATGGCACCAGAAGCTTAGCCAATTGATGAAGTCAGTCATTTTGTCCTTGTACTGCGGCATCATTCTGGGTGATGGCAGAATGCTACTCAGTGCTAGGGTCATACCTGCCTGGGCTACAAGATCGGAGAGCTCTTCCATGTCTCTTTTCATGTAGTCCAGGGAAGTACATCTCAGGACATTCACACCAACATGGACAATGACAGAGTCATATTTGTACTTGTTGTGGAGTGACCTGAGTGCATGGGTTATGTGGCGGATCCTGGCACCCAACAGGAAGCTGACAGTAACCTTCTCCTTGTTTAGCCTGGTGAGTGGGACATCAGTGTGCCTGACTATAGAGTCACCTATGACTAGTGTGTTGGGTATGTTGTTTTGCCTTATTGGCTGTGGTTGAGAGGCACACGGAGTCTGCGGGCTATGTGTCATTTGGGTTGTGTTGGGGGGTGGAGGTTGCTTGCATTTCTGCTTTGGAGGTCTCTGTTGCTTGAGCAGATTATTATTGAGAGCCTCCGCAAATGTTTTTGTTTTCTATGTGTGGATTTTGGTGGTGTAGGTTTAGTGGGACTATGTGATGAGTGGGATATGGTGCAAGAGTTTACCTTCTCCTATTGACTATCAAGTTCAGTCTTGGTTGGAGAGAGCTTTACCTCCAGTTTGGCTAGATAAGTGCATCTCTCACAGGCTGTAGTGTTGGGTGGTAGGAGGAGAGGGTTGTCTGTGTACATGAGGCAATTTCTACATTGCCCCAAGATGCCCAGATTAATCAGATAGACAGGAGAGAACACTCTGGGAGCTGACTCTTGGACATGCCCGAATAAAAAACTGTTTTCCTCTAGATAAGTGAGGAAAGTGAGTACAAGAGCTGTTTTTCTCTAAGCCAGTGAGGAAAGTACAAAAACTGTTTTCCTCTAGATAATGAGGAAGGTTGAGTGCTGTAGTAATTAGTAGGTTATTTAGTGGTTACAAGTTCTGAACAATTGCTGATCACGAATAAGCAAATTCAAGTGCTAAAACTAAGAATCTGTATCTGGACTAAACTAGTTAAAGGAAAAGGGTGAAACGAGTGCAAATGCGGGCTTTTAAATCAGAAAGTTGAGAGAGATGGAAAAACTGCCCAAGCGGCCAATAACTACAATTTCTGGGCTAGTACCACTCCTTATGTGGTAGATAGGTTACCTAGTGCTTATCACTCCCACTGATAAGCTAGAAGGCTTCCCTCCAACACAGAAAGCTTGGGGGGGGGGGGGGCTCAGAAGCTTACATACAGTCCTGGATACAGCAAATCTGAATCTGGACTACACTAGTTACAGGAAAGGTATATATGTATATATATATATATATATATATATATATATATATATATATATATATATATATATATATATATATATATATATATATATATATTTTTATATATATATATATATATATATATGTGTGTGTATACAGAAAAGTAGCTAAAACAGCAGTGAAAACAATTCAAATGCAGTGCAAGCTAGCACACTTGAGTATGTAGCAATGTTAGACCAAACAGTTTTAAAATGCAATTAAATTAAAATGACTAAAAACAAGTGCAGAAGGAGTCTATTAGGTAGAATGAGGTAAAGAGATGGGACCAGGGGGAGTGTCCCAGATCAAATCTACAGTGGGGGCGGGCAACTGCAAAAGCCTCCAAATTTAAACAACAACACAGGAATAAGGAGGGTGGATATGGGAAAACCAACACCTTCAGCAGAGATCTGAAAAACTATACAGTGAAGCAATAATAACAGTGCACAACTCTGAAGTCAGCCAGCAATGATATAAAATTAGTCAAACAACAATTACCAGTACACAACTCTGAAGTGCCAGAAAAATATACTCAGCTCTGTATATCTCCAGATAGTTTGAAGAGCACTCTGTCAGGACACAGGAAGGCTCCAGCAATGATATGCAGACTTTTACTAAGAGGGTCTAATTTTATGCAAGTAATCCTTGAGATGGTCAGATAACACACAGGATGTAAAACCAGTTATACCAACTTAAGACACATAGAAATAGGGGGAGGAGGGAAAACACCTTCAGCAGAGTTATGAAAAAATATACAGTGAAGCAATAATAACAGTGCACAACTCTGAAGTCAGCCACCAATGATATAAAATTAGTCAAACAGCAATTACCAGTACACAACTCTGAAGTGCCAGAAAAATATACTCAGCTCTGTATATCTCCAGATAGTTTGAAGAGCACTCTGTCAGGACACGGAAGGCTCCAGCAATGATTTTACACAAGTAATCCTTGAGATAGTCAGATAACACACAGGATGCAAAACCAGTTATACTAACTTAAGACACAGAGAAATAGGGGGAGGGGGGAAAACACCTTCAGCAGAGATCTGAAAAACTATACAGTGAAGCATAAATAACAGTGCACAACTCTGAAGTCAGCCAACAATGATACAAAATTAGTAAAACAACAATTACCAGCACACAACTCTGAAGTGCCAGAAAAATATACTCAGCTCTGTAAGATAGTTTGAAGAGCTCTCTATCAGGACACATGAAGGCTCCAGCAAAGATATGCTGCCTTTTACTAAGAGGGTCTAATTTTATGCAAGTAATCCTTGAGATAGTCAGATAACACACCGGATGTAAAACCAGTTATACCAACTTAAGACACAGAGAAATAGGGGGAGGGGGGGGGGGAAACACCTTCAGCAGAGATCTGAAAAACTATACAGTGAAGCAAAAATAACTGCACAACTCTGAAGTCAGCCAGCAATGATATAAAATTAGTCAAACAACAATTACCAGTATACAACTCTGAAGTGCCAGAAAAATATACTCAGCTCTGTATATCTCCATAGTGTTTGAAGAACACTCTGTCAGGACACAGGAAGGCTCCAGCAGTGATACTTGTAAAATGTACTTTTTCAGTATAAGCACAAGGAAAGGCAAATAAATAATTCAGGCTATCAACAGCAGTGTAGAAGGGGAGGAGCTTATTAAGCTAAATTTGCAGTAGGAGTGGGCAGCGTAAAATTACCAGGTTTAAAAATCAGATCAACAAAGGCGTGTGGGAAAAGCTGGCAGTGAATCACCAGCAGTGCATTAGTTTATGCAGGCTTCAAATCTTTTCAAAGACAAAGGCCCAGAATTCCACTGAGTAACAATTTAACCAATAGAAAAAAAAACATGTGAAATGTGCAGCCTAGAAAATTTAAGTGTCTACCTCTCATATAGAACAAAAACACCAGGGTAAGCAGATTTCTTAAAACAGAAAACAAAATAGAACAGGTATCAGAAAGCAGCTCTATCAGTCACAGATAAAAAAATATAGGTTTCCTCACCCAGAAGGGAATCACCAGCAGTGCTTTTGTTTGTGCGGCCTTCAAATCTTTTCAGGCAATTGTTTTCCTTGTGGCAGGTTGGCGTGAGAAGATGTTATTACCTCTGACTTTCCCTGGAAAACTGATCTCAGTAAACTTTTTGATTAATGTGGGAGAGGAGCAGGCACTATTCTATGAGACTCACCTGTCCACAGACATTGGTTGTGGATACTATGTAAGTCTCTCCAGCTGTTCTGTTAGTGAGTTTGCTGGAGTAGTTTGTTAAAAAGTATGGAATACAGTAGTAGATCACCCCAACACTATGTCTCCCTGCCTGTGAAGGTTAAGTCCTGTATCTAGTTCTAAATCTGATATTTTTATCTGAATGGATGATGGGGCTGTGAAGTCACTAGATAGGACTCTTGTCTGGCCACATTTTCTTTTCATCCAAGCAAAACAGTAGATAATGCCTATATACATTGGGATTAATCACTGCTTTCACTTCATCCCTTCCATATATGCCAGAACGAGTGGGTAGACACTGTAGGCAGTTCTACCATAGTAGTGGTCTTGGCAGATGAGATGTCAGCATATTGTTCTGCTGGTAGCAGTCTTTCTAAATTTTGCATGGGACTTTCCTGCTTTTGTTACTCTTAGTAATGGGATTGCTATGGTCATAGCCCCCTTATGGGAGGTTTCTATGGCAGATATGGTGTAGAGGGGTAACTTAGAGGCTGTTCAGTGCCCCAACATCTGATGGCAAGAACAGATGCTACAATGTTTCACTGAAGTCAGGGACTGGCCTCTTTCAGAGATGTCTTATTTCTCTATGCAGTCATATGTTCTAAGATTTTGTTACCTTATATCCATCCCATAATGGAGCTTTTGATATGGTGTGCAGCTGTGATTGTACCACCATATGAGAGAATTACTGAATTATTAGGTATTTTATACGTATACATATGAGACTATCCTCTCCTTGTGATGCAAGAGGAAGACATGTAGCACTAATACAGAGATTTTCCTTTGTGCCTTTCTGGCAATGACTGCCCACTTCTGTTGTCTCTGTCATCTACATTTGCGTAGGCTGGGGCCATGTAAGTAAAACCACTCAAGGCTCAGAATAGCTCTTCCAAGCTTTGGTCTATGAGGATGTCCTCATTTGCTGACCTTGCATGTTTTGGCAGTAGACAAACACCCTACAGTCCTAAATGTTTTACTTGAAGATTGGCCAGTTGAATTATTCTTGGCATCATGAGTGTATTTTAGTCTTTTATGTTATTTTAGTTCATGCTGTCTGGAACCCCTCACACCAGAGGTTTGGATCCACCCCTTCTTCAGCTGGTGGTGAATTTTTGAATTATCTTTGTGGCCAAAAATGGTTATTATTCCTTTTCCTAAAGTGTCTTGGGACATGAGCAAAATTGTTTGTGGGTGTATTCCCTAAACCATTTACCCAAGAAAATAAGCTTGAGACTCTTTCCTGTCGGTTAATTAAAACTGAATCTCCTAATGACATTGTATAGCCTGCACAGTGGCATAGCAGATAGTGTTGTCACCTCACACCAAGAGGTTCCCTAATTTGATTCAATGATGGGGTATCTTCTGTGTGGAGTATGCATGTCCTGCCTGTGTTCATGTGGGTTTCCTCCCACATTCCAAAGACATACAGTAGGTGGCTTGGGCACTCTAAATTGGTCATAGGTGTGAATATGTGTGCGAATGTGTGGTATGGAAGAACAACAGTAGCAGCATGGCAAACCACAAGGTAATGTAAGCCTTGGCTTGGAATGACTTTCACTCTTGAAGTGACACCCCAACCCCATATGCAAAATTGGGAAAAAGGGGGTGTGGATGGATGGTTGGATGTATTTACCATCAAGCTAGATCTGTTTAGAGAAGTTGGTCTTCATTAACCTACCCTCCCTCCATTCTCCTTTTTGGGCACAGGATTGTTTATTTCATTTGCCTTGCTTATTTTGGGTTGTTCAGAAACTGTAAAATGCAGGGGAAACATTTGCAGCTCTTAGGAAGGGGACAGGGAGGTGCTTATATAGCCCAGAAGAGTTATGGTCACTGAGGTGATTATGAATTGCATGCTTAGCCTTGTCAGATAATCAGGGCTAATTTCCATGCAAATATGTATTTCTGCTTTGTTGACTGGGTTAGCCCCACTGGGCGTGTGGCCTCTTTTAAAGGAAGATTTGATATAGTATTCATACTGACTATGAGAAATTTGGCCAGGGCAGCAGGGAAAGTTCCTTGCTCTTTTTAACCACAGATAATGTCAAAACACCTGCCCATGGCATTGCAATGACAGGACACATAGGGAAAAGTGGCATGGTGGATGCGGGGACTGATTCCATTTCAAGGGTTGTGGAGGAAAACTAGAAATCAAAGAAGGTGATTTTGATGATAATACACTGGTGAGGTTGCTGGAAGAAACCAAACCAGCTGGTGTTGCAGTGTTGTCAACATGTGAAGATGTGTTAGAGCAATGTCTGCAGAGCAAACAGCTGGATTTACCATGTGGCAGTGACTTGAACAGAAATATGTCTCCTGAATTTTCAATTGTCATACAGGGGTCTGAAGGAAGTTTTGGCAGTGCGTAAGGAAGGCTAGAAAGAAGGAAGTTAAAGTTAATATAACAGTGTGATATTGGGCTGTTGAGGTGTGACTATGTATTGATCATGTTATGTCTAGATTTAAAACATAATTTTTCCTAGCTTTATGGAAGTGGATGCATAGAATAATGCTCAGTACAAATTGCAGGTGCAGGCAGTTAATCAACAAAAGGCCTAAACAGAGTACTCTTAGTCAAAATCTGTATGGCACAATGCAATTAAATTTTTAAGGGATATTGGCATGTTCAGTAAAACAGTGTTTTCTGAATTAAATCTACATTGTGAAATGTAATTATCTTTTAAAGGCAGATGAGTGAAAATTAAATGTAAAGTAGGAAATGAAATTTGAAACTGTGGGGCACAGGTAGTTATACAATTAGCTGCCTCCCCATTGACCTTAATACTTTAATGCACTAAATGTAACAGTGCATAGTTTAATTTGTTTAGTTAATTGTAGCTTCTGTACTTTTTCCTTAAGGCTAAAAGTTTATGTTTACTGAAAGCATACAAGTTGTTTTTCACATGTGGGAGGAGAATACATGTATGACAGGAACAGACAGCAGTCTGTGTAACTGAAAACACAGGCTCTATCATGCATATTAATATGATTAACCTTAACTTTAAAATAGGTAATATTTGTGGCTGCAATTATCGATTTGCGGCAACTGCTCCTGTTTATAGAGGTATTGTATGTCATTGTATTTTTTCACAGTCACAGTTATGAAGTTGTAAGACAGCATTTGTTATTTATTCAGAGGTGATTACTGGAATGCAGTCCAGGAGACTGTTGTGGAGCCTAGCTGAATTTCCCAGTTGCGCAAGAGCATTGTCTAGATAAGTGACTTGCTCAGTGTCACACACTAGGCAAATGAAAGCTGCGGAAATCAAACCATAAACTACAGAAGCCATCTCATTACCAGCTTATAGCCTTAATCATCTGCAGTAACTGCCAGACTGTGTTGTGTGCTTGCTGTGAGTTAAAAGGGGATTTGAAATGTGTTTAGTTTTTTTTCCTTAAGCACTTTTATTGAAGTGAAAAATCTGAAAAAGTGTGACAAGCTCAAACAGAGATGGGAAACACAAGTGCCTACAAGATCAACCTGCCAGTACTTAGTGTGAACATGTAAGCTGCAAAATGGAAACATATATTTAGACAAACTATTATATACAATATGTGGAAGTAATAGCTTTTTATCAGAATGACTTTCAGGTATATGAAAATCAAAGGGGAACGGATTTTATTAATAAATGTGGGGTGCAAATAGTAATGTTACAGGAAGCACATTTATATAGAAATGAGCATGTGACATTCAGCTGAAGGTCAGGAATACAAAGAAAATGAAAATAATACCGATCATGAGTGGGGCCCCCGTAGTAATAGAAGAGGTAAAAAAAAACAATAATGAAAGATTTGTAGTAGCAAGAGAGTATTGGCAGAGGAGGAAGATTACACTGGCATGTATTAATATTCCACCTAGATGACCATTATGGAGCTTGGGAGAATTTGGTGAGAAATGCATTTTTCAGCAGAAAATGTTGATTTTGGTTAGGGAGTAAAATCTGATTTCTGTTAATGAAGATATATGAGAGGAACTAGAAGGGAAATATAACAAAAGAGGTTAGATTTCTGAAGAAGTGTATGAAATATTTAGTATGGAAAATGTGCAATGAGTAGCAGGAGCATACATAAAATGCTCATATTATTCCCCAAGACAACAGTAGCTATAGATAAATGTTTCATTATATTCTCTAAGAGATAGTAACTGGGCTAGACTGAACAGAAATTGTATTCCAGCACTTATCTGAAAGCTATGAACCCCATCTATTAACAATGTCAGATCATGCACCAATAAAAAACAAAATAAAGATTTGGGATAATGATATCACCCTGGGGATAACTCCAGTGGCTCTACTCGACAGAGGCACTGGGAACTAAGGTTGGGTGGCACAATGCCAGGGTAATCCTATGGGCTAGGCTTGTAAAGACTCCAGGACCAGTAGCCTAGTACACACCTATGATATAAAAATGAGACATTGATGCTGTACTGCTTATCTGTTTAAAAGAAAAGTATTTAAGGAATATTTAGTAGATATGAGTCAATAATTACTAGAGAAAATAAAATTACTTCAGAAGAGATAATTACTGAATTGAACAAAATTAAAATCATAATATTGTAGTATCATAGTAGAATAGTAGGCTGTTGACCCAAAGATATTTTTTAAACTTTGTCATGCTTTCCAATAAAATATGATAGGTAATGGTCCCAAAAGTTTTGTGGGGGATATATATACTTGGGTGTAGGTGGCTAACCATTTACAAGATCCCTGTCTCTAATAAAGATGTATGTATCTGACCAGGGGTATATTTATGATTCCTATCCACTGATCCATGTTTCACATGAATAAGTGAATGGATGAATTCTGCTTCACATGGATGAGGTGTGAGATTAGTATAATGGTTAAGGTGTTTACCTTACAGAGACACGAGGTGCAGGGTTTGATTCTTACATAAGGTAATTGCTTAGACTTAAAATGGCAGTTAGCCTAGTACTAATATATGAACCTATGAACATGGATTGGAAGCCTGTTCCAGAGAATGATAGCCTATGAGACACATGCCTGTCCTTCCATGTCCTATTTATCTTACTGGCAAGGTTTAGGTTACTGGATCAGGTATTCCTGATCCTGTTTGCTTTGCAGGTATGCAACTGGTCCTTTAGGGCTTGATCAGATGATGCTTCATAGGCCAGGCATAGGTCACGTCTCAACAGCCTGTAGGAGACTGAATATATGGACTAGGCTTTGAGGCGGTCTGTATAGGACTTGTTTTCCACACCATGTATTATTTTTGTGAAGAAATCTCTGTGGATACTCTAGTTGTTACCTTTACATTGCCAGGTACATATCGAAGGGGGCATTGTACCCAGTGACTGGTCTTATGAAAGGAGAGTAAAACGGAATGATGGCATGTTTTGATCTAGATGCCATACCCCTGCTTATAAGTTGTGCAACATAGAAAGATTTTTTTCAGTGCAGTAAACAAGACAGTCAAATCACTATGTGAATGTGTTCCCAAGTCCCTAACTACAGAGTATACTCTTAGGAGTATATTGTCAATGTATTAGTTTGCTGGAGTGTCGGTCTTTCTGAAAGATACTGTGTTGCACATTTTGGCATAGAGTTTGACTATGACTCTGGTACCAGTTATTAGTCCGTGTCAGATCTTCTTGGGCAATATTTATGCCATGGGGGGATTCAATGACTGCACCTAATTTGTGGTTATCAGCAAAGTTGGCCAGCCAAAGGACTTTGATGTTGGCCTTGAGCTCAGAGAAGTAGATGCCAAGTCGGAGATGCCCCAGCACTGAGTCCTGAGGTACCCCACTAGTAGTTGTCATTTTTGTGGCGGTAGAGTCCCCTATTCTAACTTCTGGGGTCCTGTCTATAAGCCAGCTGGCTATCCAGCAGATGATGCAGGAGTTTATACATAGTTTAATGAGCTTTTTACAATGCCGTAGTAGGGTATTGTGTCAGATGCCTTTGCTAGGCCAGTATGTATCATTTTGCCATTGTTCATTGCTTTGGTGATCTTCTCAAAGAAGTCCACCAGGTTGGGTAGGCAAGACCTGCCCTTAACAAACCCAAAATGATTTGCATCCAATGTTGGTAGATTATCTGTGTTGTCATATAGGATATCCATGAGTATTTTTACCATAGATTTGTACATCAGGCTCATCAGGTTTATGGATCAGTATTCTCTGGGTCCATGGATGGCCTGCCTTTTTGCAGCAGGGTCACCATTACAGTCCTCCTTTCCTTTGGCACAAAGCCTGTTTTGGAAGCTGTGGTTAAATAGTGATTCTAGTGGGCCAGATAGTTAATGTTTCATACATTTAAGGAGGCATCCTGGAATATTAGTGATACATATAGCTGTAGTGTTTTTGGCCATGGAGAGTGCCTTGAGTACCTGCTATTTAGTGGTAGTTGGGGAGTTATGGATGTGGGTATTTCCTGAGGAGCGTTTGATAGGGAGAAAGGGGTAAAATCTGTGCTAAATTGGCCAGCCAAGTGGTTTGTTACATCTTCGGGCTCTGTATATGTGCGGCATTTACAACTAATTCAGTAAATTGCTATGTATTACATTTGAGGTTATGGACATAGATTACCTGTGTTGTCATACAGAATATCCATGAGTATTTTCACCATAGATTTGTACATCAGGCTCATCAGGTTTATGGATCAGTATTTCCTGGGTCCATTGGTGCTAAATTGGGCAGCCAAATGGTTTGCTACATCTTCGGGCTCTGTATATGTGCAGCATTTACAACTAATTCAGTACATTGCTATGTATTACATTTGAGATTATGGACAAAGCTGAAAAAAGCTTTGAGGTTGTTTTTGGCCTTGGAAGATAATTTTACTTTAAATTTGCCTTTAGTAGACTGCATTAACGCTCTTACTTCTTTAGGTTGGTGAGGGATTTTTTTTTATCTTGCTGGGCATTGCACCTTTTAATTTTTGCTATAAATTTCTTCCTTTTATTATACAAGCTATTAATGCTGGGATTCTAACAGGGCCGTTTCCTTTCTGAGTTCTTTCTGTGCTTAATCTGAATAGGTAGATCTGTTTCTGTGCAGCTATTAATATGGTTATAAAGGGTTTCTATGAACCATTCCTCATAGACAGCAGTGTTCTCAGAGTCTGGGGATCTTGAACTTTTGCAAGGTTGTGACTTAAAATTTCCAGGGTTAGCCAGTATCCCTGGTTTTACCTTTACTTCAAAGCAGACATTTTTTGTAGTCAGACCTGACCAGCAAGGGATGTTAGGCAAGTGCAACATTCCACCATGTTTGTGAGGACCAAGTCAAGGATGTTTGCACCCCTAGGTGAGCCTGTGGACTAACTGATCCAATGTGTTTGCATTTAGAAAGTCCAGGAATCTCTGGAAAGGCACAAATGGAATTATTTATTTTCAAAACATTATAGAAATAAGAGAGAATGAGATATGTGAAATAGTAGTAGGAATTATTAATAGAGATTGACAACTTTAAAGTATTGCAGAAGAAGGGAATCCAACAAAACAAGAATGGGGTAAATACGCTTAAGAGAAAATAAGGGAGTATTTGAATAACTTGTATGAGTTTAGAAAGATTACTGTTAAGCAACTATTTTTGATGAAAACTCCAGAGCTCAAAATCTTTCAGAATAGTGACTTAGGGAATGAATAGTAGAAAGAGTTGTAGCCAAACACAAGGCATCCTCCAACTCATTACTGATGGATTTACCGCACATCAGCAAGTCAAATGGCATCAGAAATACTCAGTGTAGGGATCTAAACCTCTACAGCAACATCAATAGAGGTGTTTGGAGGGACATATATATCTCGCAGAGGATACCACTGCTCTGGAACAGACTCCATATACACATAAGATATAGTTCATCCCTGTCCATCTACAGTCACAACTTAGATCTATGGATGGGAAACAGAAAATTTACCCTAGGTCTGACCCTGTGCTGCTTATGGACAGAGGTAACTTCTAAATGCTATATCCCATGCATGAGTCCCCTCAAATTATCTATGGTACAATTGCAGTTATTTTCATTAGAGATAATATATAATTATAAATTAAATTATAAATATAATTATCAGCCATGAGATTGGTAAGGCCAGTCTATAACCAAATGAGATGGGTTATTTCGAGCACAAAAAGGGAAACAGGCTACACTTAGAAAGGCCTTCAAGGCCTAGTACTTACCTGTGAACCGATGAACCTATAAGAAAAATAACCAGAGATCCTGTAGTAGTTTTAGAAATATTTCAGAAATGTTATAAAGGTATGAATATTGCAGAGGAATGATAAAACAAGAAATGAATCAAATGGAAGTAGTTATAGAAGACTTTGTTATGGCAACATTATAGGGAGACGAGACTCGACAAATAATAGGTAAGATAAGAGATTAAATAAAAACAGTGATATATAATCAGTCAGCAGAGGCGTGTCCATGAACAAATGTTATTCCTGTAGATGGTCAGAAGTTAGGAGGGAAGAGGGTGATGAAGATCTGGGAGGCTTTGTTTAACATTTTAAAAAGTGGAGGACCGTTAGCATCTTAGAAGAAAACTGTGGTGGCTGTATTACCCAAAAAGGGTATAAAGACCCAAGGACCCAGCTTCATATAGGCTCATTTAAATTTTAAACTATGATTGTAAAGTATTTCTGTCTGTATTAACTAAGGGAATGGCAGAGATGTTACCAAAATTGATACATATAGATCAGTGTAGTTCTATGGAGGGAAGACAAACACTGACAGCATTAATAAAACAATTTACTAGGTACTTTGTTTTTTCCAAAGGGGATGACTATGCACTTTTTGGCATTTAGTTTGAGGCCATGATTTTGATACCAGGTATCTGTCTCAGTGAGACCCTTCTGGAAGGTGTCTGTATCAGCCGGGGAATCAATTATGGCCCCTAGTTTGCAGTCGTCTGCGAACTTGGTCAGCCATAGTCCTCCTATGCTTGCCTGTACCTCTGAGAAGTATATACTGAACAGGAGGGGTCCTAGGACTGAACCCTGGGGGGGGGGGTGCCATTTGTAACTGGTTTAGAGTCAGACATAGAGCCTGCAACTCTCACCATGTGGGTTCTATCCATGAGCCAGTTGGCAACCCATCTCGTGATGTAGGGGTTTATGTTCAAGCTGGTGAGTTTGTCTATAATACTAGAATGGGGAATGGTGTTGAAAGCCTTTGTGAGGTCTAGGTAGGCTGTGTGAACCTCCTTTCCCTCATCTAATGCCTTGCTAACTGTCTCAAAGAAGTCCACCAGGTTTAGGAGGCATGATCTGGCCTTAACAAAGCCAAACTGGGTAGAGTCCAAGGTTTGGAGGTTCCCAATGTCTCTGTTAATGAGTTCCATGATGATGCACTCCATAGCCTTGCAGACCAGGCTAGTCAGGCTTATAGGGCAATAGTTTCAGGGGTCCGTTGTGGCTCCACCTCTGTGGAGCGGGATAACTGTTGCTGTGCGCCATGCTGTGGGTATGTAGCCTGTAGAGAGGCTGAGTTTGAACAGTGTGTTTAGGTGAGGGGTTAGTTCATTTTTGAGCTCTTGTAAGACACAGCCTGGGACACCGTCCGGTCCCATTGAAGCTGTGTTTTTGGCTTTGGATAGGGCTGTTTTAACCTGTGTGTCGGTGATTGACGGGGCCCTACATTCTTCTGGTATGGTTATTGGCGTTTTAGGGGGTGAGAGGAGGGTGAAGTTTGCACTAAACCTGTCTGCCAGAAAGTTGGCAATATCAGTCGGTTCAGTGTATTTTGTGCCATTCTTCACTAAATCAGAGCAGATCTGAGAGTTTCCACTTAGGTTCTTGACATAGCTAAAGAATGCTTTGTAGTTATCTTTGGCGTCATTGGCAATTTTTCTTTCGAAACTAGCCTTGGAATATTTAATGAGGGATCGTAGTTTCTTGCTGATACTGATCAGGGATGTCTTTCCTTCTTGGGATTTTACTCTTTTCTGTACTAGTTTCCTCCTTCTGTTGTATAGCTTGTTTATGGCAGGGGTCCACCAGACTGGTTTCCTTTTCTTGGAGGAGTGATTCTTGGTTTTACTTGGGATAGCACGATCCATGCATTCCTGCAGATGCTCATAGAGTGCCGTTGTAAAGGTTTCAGCAGCTTGGACAGCATTGTCCTTTAGCATGAGGGCTGTGAACCTTTCCACCTTGGTCTTAAGTAACGTGAAGTTTGAAAAGTTTTTCACGGTGGTCTACAAACACAGAACCACGAAACACCAAAATACCGTAGAGGAAAGGTACGCAGTCGTAGTGAAGGCTTGCCAAAGATTAATAAATGTCCACAAGGAAAATAGTCAGAACGGACCTCAAAAAATGGTCCAAGGTCAATAAACGCTGCTAAATCGTGGTTTATTCATCAGAAAGAAAAAACAAACAATGCATCACTGGCGTTGACCTAGGTTTCGTCCGTCTCCACGGACTTCATCAGAAAACAAATTACAACGCAAAACAAGCCGCTTAAATAAACCCAATTAACAATTTTCCAATTAATCAATAAGCAGTTTAAAAATATATATATAAAAACAGTTAAAAAAATATATACATATATCATTAAAGTTAAAAAACGCGTGATGTAAAAATTCTAATGTTCCTCACAAAGATTATATATTGTAAACAACCTAAAACATCCATACATGAAAAAGATAAAGTTAAAGTTAAAGATAAAGATAAAGTTAATATGTGCATACACTTTATCTTTTTCATGTATGGATGTTTTAGGTTGTTTACAATATATAATCTTTGTGAGGAACATTAGAATTTTTACATCACGCGTTTTTTAACTTTAATGATATATGTATATATTTTTTTAACTGTTTTTATATATATATTTTTAAACTGCTTATTGATTAATTGGAAAATTGTTAATTGGGTTTATTTAAGCGGCTTGTTTTGCGTTGTAATTTGTTTTCTGATGAAGTCCGTGGAGACGGACTTAACCTAGGTCAACGCCAGTGATGCATTGTTTGTTTTTTCTTTCTGATGAATAAACCACGATTTAGCAGCGTTTATTGACCTTGGACCATTTTTTGAGGTCCGTTCTGACTATTTTCCTTGTGGACATTTTCACGGTGATCTCCTTGATTCGGGGTGGGGGCAGAATGTGGATATCCAGAGTGATTAGGCTATGGTCTGATCTAACTAACGAGGGGCTGACCTCCGGAGTGGAAAACCGGTCGCCCATGTTGGTGATGACCAGGTCCAATATGTTGTTCCCTTTGGTGGGCGTGTTCACTAGTTATCTAGGGCATTCGAGTTTATAAATTATAGGAAGCGTTGGGCAAGGGAGTTAGTACTTGAGTAGTTCTCCCAGTTTATGTTTGGGTAATTGAAATCTCCCAGTATTAGGGTGTTTGGTAGGACCTTCATATTTCTCAGTGTCTCCAGAAATGCGGAATGGGGGTCCTGGGTCATGGTGGGTGATCTGTAGCAAGCTACAATTTGGATTGCAGTTTTGCCCATTGTTAGTTGCACATGGATGATCTCTGATGCATTGTGCTGCGCCACTAACCTGGAGGTGTGGGTATCCTTGATGAATATGGATACACCCCCACCTTTTGTGTTTCGGTCCTGTTTCTGTGGCCGAAAGGTATGGTATGAGTTATAACCTAGTAGTGCTGGAATGCTCTCAGGAGCCTTAAACCAGGTTTCTGTTACTGCACAGATGTCGATGTTCTCCATACTGAGGAGTGCCTCAAGTGCGTGCATTTTGAGGTTTAGACTTCTGGCGTTGAGTAGCATTACCCTCAGTTTTTGGTTACTTGTGCTATTTATGGTGGTGGGTTTGTCTTTTGAGCCTTGCCTAAAAAAGGCACTATGGGGGCAGCAAGAGCCTTGGCTAGTATTCGAAAGCCTAAGGGTGACAGGTGCAAGCTATCTCTTGTGAAGCAACGTGGCTTGTCGAGCATGTCACCCCAGGCGGCCAGATACTGGATCCCCTTTGAATGACACCGGAAACTTAGCCAATTGTTGAAATTGATATTTTTTTCATTATAGTGTGGCATCATTCTTGGTGAGGGCAGGATGCTACTCAGGGTCAGGGTCATACCAGCCTGGGTTACATGATCAGACAGCTCTTCCATGTATCTTTTCATGTAGTCCAGGGAGGTATATCTCAGGTCATACACATCATCATTGACAATGACAGAGTCATATTTGTACTTGTTCTGGAGTGACCTGAGTGCTTGTGTTATGTGGCGGATCCTGGCTTCCGTCAAGCAGCTAACTGTAGCTTTCTCCTTGTCCAGCCTAGTTAGTGGGACATCAATGTGCCTGACTATAGAGTCACCTATTACTAGTGTGTTGGGTATGTTATTTTGCCTTAAGGGCTGTGATTGCGTGGCACACTGATTATGTGAATTATGTGTTTCATGGCTGGTGATGGGGTATGGAGGTTGCTTGGATGTCTGCTTTGGAGGTCTCTGTTGCTTTTGCAGATTTTTATTTAGAGCCTCGGAGTATGTTTTCATGTATTCCTGTGTGTTATTTGCCGGTGTTGGTTTATTAGGTCTATGTGAGACTGGTGGTGTGTTACAAGTATTACCCTTCTACTCTTGACTGTCAGTTCCAGTCTTGGGTTGAGAGAGCTTTTCCTCCAGTTTGGCTGTATAATTGCATCTCTCACATATATTAGTGTTTGGTGGTAGGAGGAGAGGGTTGTCTGTGTACATGAGGCAGTTGTAACATTGCCTCAAAATGCCCAGATTCACCAGTTGGACTGGAGAGTACACCGGAAACTGCCCTTTGGACATGCCTGAATAGGTAGAGTAAGCTGTTTTTCTGATTGGCTGGTGGGGATGAAAAGAGAGCCTTGTCCTTCTGGACAGTATAGGGGGGGTCTAGTGCTAGGGTTAATTAGTGACATAAACAAGGAAACTTAGCTTTGTTTGCAGATATTATTATTTTGCATTTGTTAAATCCAGAAAAGTGTGTTTAGATGTTGTAGAGCATTTTGAGACAGTTTCAAGTCTTTTTGTTATAAAATGAAGATAAAACAAAAACTATAGCATAAAACTGTGCACCCAGGCACAAACTGGTCCAGCAGTACCCATACTTATGGGTCATGATAAGATAAAACTATTTAGGTACGTGGATTGAAAAGGATTCTGTTATGGCAGCTAAGGATATGTGGAAAGAGACTAAATAGAAGGTAATGCAAAAATTAAATTAGAAGGTCTTGATTATGGATAATGTATAGTAAGATACAAACAGTGAAAAAGTTTCAGTCCTTTTTGTTTTATATACAGAGCAGCATATTTTTTTTTATTTACCAGAGGAAAAGTTGTGGGCTGACAATAAGAAGTTGAAGGAATTTATTTGGGAGGAGAAGAGGGCAAGAGTTAAGTGGGTTATGGTGACTTTCCAGTAGAAAAAGGTGGCTTAGGGTTATTTGATTTGAAGGGATATTTTGAAGTTGTGTAGTTAAGGCCTACATACAGAACTCAAGTAGAAGGTTATATCTCAAATTGCAAAAAAGGATAATAAAACTTGGCAGGGGGATGGTAAAGAAAGACTAAGTCTTTGTATGCGAGTATTTAAGGATAATGATAGTAACTATACAGAATATTCTATATATTGTACTGTATTTTCTCTTTTTCAATGATTTAAAACTGTATAGCTCATCAGATGAGGAACTGAAAGTACAACTGTAAGTTGTCAAAACTTTTTTCAGATGATATAAGAATGCCATTTGATCTTGATAAATGTGCTAAAGCAACATTTAAAGCAGGAAACCTGCATCACCAAGAAAGCATCAGTTTGGGACAAGAATGTAATATAAAAGAACTTGAGCAAGAGGAAGTATATAAATGGTTGGGAACTGATGAAGGATCAACAATAAAACATGAAAAAATGCAAATAAAACTTAGGAATACTTTAGAAAACTTAAATTAATCCTGAAAACTGCGTTGACATCTAGGAACAAAATCCAAGCTATAAACCAATTTGCTCTTCCTGTCCTAACTTACAGTTTTGGAGTTATTTACTGGTCCCAAAATGTGTTGGATAGATTAGATAGCAAAACAAGAAGGATGCTTCATGCTGACCAAATGATTTATAAAAATCAGTGCATACCAAGATTATATATTCCCCGTTCCGAAGGAAAGATGGGCCTGCTTGAAAGTGATTACATGTAGAGATCTGCAATCGTGGGACTTCACACACATCTGCTGACCTCACAAGACACAAATGTACTGAAAGTTTTGAAACATGAGGAGAATAAATCTAAAATGAATTCTCTGCTTAATCTAGCAGAAGCATATCGGTGTCAAGTAGGATTGGAAATCAAACCGGAAGTAGATAAAAATCAGGCATCAGCTGACTGTGCCAAAAAACAAAAGAAAGAATAGAAGATGGATCAGATGAGAAGGCAAGAAATGTGGAAAATGCATAAATGTAGTTGCAAGTACAGAAAACTTCTGGAAGAACCTCATGTTGATCAGGCATGAATGCAGGAATAGTTAAGGGAGGCAAATTCAAACCAAGAGATGAAAGGTTAATATTGGCGGCCCAAGATAGTGGGCTACGTACACGCTGGTTTACAAAGTCCATCAAACATGTGGGAGAAGCAGACAAATGTAGGTTTTGTAAAACCAAATTGGAAACAGTCACACACCTCGTTGCTGGTTGTGTCATACTAATGGCAAAAGGACTGTATACTGAAAGGCATAATAATGTGCCAAGACTGTTGCACTGGGTATTGTGCAAAGATTATAGTACTGAAGTGGCTGAAAAACACTGGAAACATGAGCCACAAAGCATCATAGAAAATGATGATGTTTACATCACATGGTATCACCCATTACCAACAGTTCAATGGCTAGATGCTAGAAAGCCAGATATGGTGGTCCATTAATAAGAAGACAAAAGTAGCATTGTTCATTGAAATAACCACACTCAATGACTACAGTGTTTCATGTACAGAGAGACACAAAGTTATAAAATGTCAGGATCTGCAGGCAAAAACGAGAGCAAAATGGAAGAAAGATACCCAGACAGTTCCAATAGTAGTAGGAGCAACGGGGTCTTATTAAAAAAAAAATCTACAATCATATTTAGATATGCTACCAATACATGTATCCCTCTACGAATTGCAGAAGGAGTCATTACTGGGCACATTTTGGGTGCTATGAAGAGCACTTTTGGCTGACATCAAAGATTGAAACAGTATTATTTTCATGAACTTTAATGTACTTTGACTTAGGAATGAGGTCCATTCTCATCATGGTATTAGAAACCCAAACGATTTGGAGAAATTAAAAGAGATAGAATATTATATTAAACTAAATTAAATTATGTGTAGAACTAAGCCAGTGTGGGAATGGAGATTTTATCAATAGTGATATTTGCAAGTAGGAGTATAGAAAATAAACACACATTTACAGCAGGAAAGTAGGAAAGGAACCAACATATTGAGAGCAAGCAACTTAGGAGGGAAGGAAAATAGAATAGGATCAGGCTTAGTAGGAGTTTGGACTGCAGGTTAGAGATTGCCTTCCCTATCAGGGATTGATAAGAGTATAGGCAAAGCGAAAGGGACAGTGGAGTGCTAAGTTAAAGACTAGCTGTAGACTTTCTAGCTAAAAACAAATGCTATTTAAAAGGAGTTAGTAGGGCATATAAAATATTGCACAATCTCCCCGATCAGAGGAGATTAGAAAATATTTTGTAAAGGAGATAAAAGAAATGGGGGTAGGATCTTTAGAAATGAAAGGAGAAAATTGTATAGAAATAAATGGAATTTGTGGGAGGAGTACATGCAAAATAATGCTAAAGAGAAGGGGGTGAGGCTTAAAGGCAGGCAGGAATTTAGCAGTTTATTGTGATGTTGGAAATTGTTAAAAAGAAAGCGTATGGTGATAATGATAAAAACTGTTATGTGGCTCATTTCATCATCATCATGATCATCAACCTTCTTTTTCTTGTTTTCTACATGGGGTATGGGTGTCATATCAACTGTTGCCATTTCTCTTGATTTAATGACACACTCTTCCATTCTCTGCCAATCATGCCAAACTGTCACAGGTCTTCTCTCAAGCAATCCATGTTTGTTTTGCTGGACGTCCGCCTGCCTTCTTGCCTTCTTCCTGTCTCTCCCAAATCTTGTTCTCCAAATCATCTGCTTTGCAACACATGGGCCCAAACCACCGTAATCTGTTCTCTTTGACCTTGTCTACAACTGGAGCTACATTCACATTGCTCTGCTTTGTTATTATTTCTTTGCCTGTTCCACAGTGTTGCTCCTACCACCCATCCCACACATTTTTTATCTCCTTCCCCTCTAGCTTTCTCAATACTGTCTTCACTGCCTTTGTTTCTTTACAGTGCAGAAGTACTGGTTGCACTACTGTTTAGTGCACCTTACTTTTCAACTTCTTTGGCATTCCTGTGTCACACACTACATAGATATTCTGTGCCATTTGGCTGCAGCCCCACTGATTGTAGCTCTGACCTCGTCAGTCAGACTTCCCTTCTCGTTATCCACCTCTACCAGGTACTTAAAGCTGTTAACCTATTCCACTGTTTTCCCTCCTGTCTCAGCTTCTTCTGATTTCCCCCATTTGCTGCCACGACAACTGGCATATCTATACTCTATTTCATTGCATGTGCTGTCAGTTTTGCTGTCCTTCCTCCTACCATTTGCAGAGGTTCCAGTTCAGTCTGCCTGTAATGCCACATAATTTCTATACAGCATATTTGTGGATTGATCCCCTCCAGCCTGTTTACTGATGTAGTCCATGTCCAGTTTGAACAGCAGAGGGTTTAGAGCTAACCCCTAATGCACTCCCACTTCAACTAGGCACCCTTCTATGAGTCTAAATACTGTTTGTATTTGAATAATTCAGTCCTTGTAGGTAGCCTGCACTAATTCACCAATGTTTCAGGGATTTTGAACCATCACAAGACTGCCCAAATCAGCTTTCTTAGGACCTTGCCATATTCTTTTTCTAAGGTATAGAAATGCCCGGTTTGACTCTTTCCTCATCTTTAGTTCCTTCTCCACTGTCTGGCGCACTACAAATCTCAGAATGGTTGTGCTGCATCCCGATCTGAATCTGAGCAGCTTATGTCCCAACTTACTTTCTGTTACTCTGCTTATTTGTTTAGCAGTCACCCCTGTATGGCACTTTCATGCAGTGTGACAGAAGTTTAATACGTCTGTACCACCCACAGCTCTGAATGTCCCCTTTGTTTTCTTTTCTTTTAATGTATGCTAACTCCTGTTGCAATTTAAAATGTGATGAATTAATAAGAATGTTTAAAAAAAATAAGAGAATACCTCACAGAAGTGGGTGGTAGACTGTCTAATGACATGACCTTTCCAAAGTGTAGAAATGTAGCATGTATGCCTTTGCACAATCTAGATTTCTTGCAACATAGTGATATTTGCTCTGTTAAGAATTCACAGGTTTTATGATTGCAATGTAACACAGCACAACATAGCTAGTATAATAAGATAATGGTTATCTACTGCTATACAGACACTGACTGGAAGCCAGTTAATATGTGGCCCAACTAAGGTGTAGATATGTAACACCTAAGGAACAATAACTGGTAAGGCCACTGGTCATTGTTATGTACACTGTGCACTCATCTTAATCCAGGCTGTACCCATGTCTATATTACTCTTGAGTGTCATAAAACTGATGTTAATAGCAGGCATTTGCTAGAGTCTACACCTCACACCTTCCCCTCAGACTCTTTTTTTTTTTTTCCCCTAGGGTCCAGGATACTTTTGAACACCCAACGCTTGGGTTTTCTTATGTGGCAGTCATTTCTGCCATTTAGCAGTGACTTTAACTTGGACTTCCATATGTCTTGACTCTTCTAAATGCGGGCAGAAGTATCTGTCTGCCACAGGAATATCTGGTGGGAGCAGCTGCATAGTTAGTAATTTACGATGATGGCCTGATTGTTCATCTTGTAACCAAGACCACAGCAAAGTTTACTAGCTGTGCTTTCAGCCTTTCTCTTTCTTCAGCAAATGAGGTCAACACATCCTGTGTGGCCCCCATCATGAATGCCTAATTAACCACATTTTCTTTTGGGGCAATTTAAAAAATATGTAGCAGAGCAGAGTGTGGAAAAGGACTTGTACCCCCCCCCCCCCCCCACACACACACTTAATGAAGAGTTCTTCAAGGTAGCATAGCCAGGTCATAATATCAGTACTGAAATGTATAACTTGCATACCTGAAAATGCTGTTCCTTATTAGTGAAAAGGGGCCCTCTTTGTCAGTATTAAGCAAGACATTTTTACCTTTGTGGTTTAGTAAACTAAAAATGATTTGCCATGGTTCTGAATCTCCACTTTTAACTGATCTCATGGCATAATAAACTCTCAGTTTGAAGGGGATTGTCCAAAGTTAAACCTAGAGCTTCACGTAGACCTGACCTTAGGAAAGCGGTCATATCTGCACATTATGTTTTCATGTAGTCCCACATGGAGCAGATTGCAGCACCACTACCTGTTTTCCAGCTCTTCCAACTTAGTATGCAGGACCTGGATTTCCATGTGGTCCTCCTAGACTGCTGGCTGACCGTCCTGAATTTGGGTACTCGTTCTCAATGATTCCAATTCCATGTACTGCATTTTGGCAGCAATATTATGTAAAGCACCTTTATGCAGTTCACTGTCTGCTTTGATCCAGCCTTTGTCTTCTAATACCTGTATAGTTGTTCAGGACAGCTGGCCCATTTTTCTTCCAAATCAGCACTATGTCATTGTTTCTGCAGAATCCTTGAAATCAACGCCTCAATCATGTTTCTAAATGTAAATAAAGACCATCCGAAATGCAGTAGCATTCAAGTACTTGGGAATGGCAGATATTTTTACAAACTACAGCAGTAAAAGGATTCTCTCTTGTGCTTTTTACAACTAAGCTCACCAAAAAGGCTTTCCAAGATGTGGCTGCTCGCTTTGCCCACCCAAACTTTGAGCCATAATTATTAAGGATTATTCATAATATGCAACAATATTTAAAAAAGTACTGCCTTGTACATGATAACTAGGCTGTTCTTGATCTAGCATTCTATAGTTGTTATTTCTATATTATTTTAAATTACTATTATACATTCTAGAAATGTATGCAGACTACATGTTGGATTTAGCCATTTGAAGCTTGCCAGAGCAAGTTTAAATCCACCTTTATTGTTACAGCCTGTTAAAGCCTGTTTTCAGATGTCTGGGATGCTGCCATTTGGAAGGATTCCAGATTGCTTTGCAGTGCTGCATAAACATTGTTTAAAATTACATTTGAATGTTGTCAGTTCAAAGGGTTTGTGTAGTAAGTTTAAGCTGGGGCTAATGTATCTTTTAATTAATAGGATCTCAGTACTTCATTATTTGGAGACATTTTCTCTAAATGCTTGAAGTGTATGATAAAATGTTTTTGAGAAGAGAATCCTTTACAGTGAGATCTGTGAGACAGGGACTATTGCAGCAGAATTACAATCATTGATGTTGTCCTTATTGGTATCATCCGTTATACAGCCTGTTTTCTAACCAGCCGCATGCCTTTCCATGTAAAAGGTAATGCTGCACCACTGGTATCAATCAAGGTGTCTGTCATATAAAACCCCTTCTGTTTCGCCAGTTCTTCTTATGTGAAAGTTATAGCATACAATTAGCTTTTAGTACAGTAACTGATAACTGTAACACTGCAAGCACACAGTAACTGTATAGCATTTACACCCGGTAAGCTATAAAGAACACATATTACCTCAATTCTGTATTGTCCAAATGGTGGGATAGAGGAAGGATATCAACACAGCTACCAAAGTCTCTTCATGAGTGCAGAGTCCTGGGAAGAAGAGTCTGTTCATAAGTGTTTTTCTGTTTCTGTGAATATATTACACGACCATGCCAACTTTCTTCAGAAAGGTTTCTTTCAGCAGTATTTTTACAATTGGAAAGAATCCCACACAGTTTTTAAGATTAGTGTAGGATGGCAGAGAGCTAGGGCCGGAGCATCTCCATTGTTTACCCTACCAAAACATGCCATTGTTTCACACTAGGCATCTAGTTTGCAGTTTTTACCAAGTCAATGATTACTACTTTGCTTCCTTAAGTTTTAGTCTGATGGTAACTGAGGTGTTTCAGTTACCGACTTTTAGTCTGATGGTAACTGACGTGTTTCGGGTACCGCATCACTTCTAGGCAAATCCCTAGAGACCCAGAAACTAAACTGATTCAAATTTAAATCAAACTAAACAGGGCCAACTATTAGATCATAGCATATTACAAGACCACCCCCCCCCCCACGGTCCCAGAAAATTGTATTCTGTTCTTAAATATACTGGGTGATCTCCAAATCAACCGGAATTGCATTATCCTAAGAGATTTTAACATACCAATAGTAAACCTATACCTCAGTACCTGAGCTGAAGATTATGTCTGAAGTTCCTTTATTTCATAAACAAAAACTCCCTGGACCTAATTGTGAAGGAACCCACTACAGAAGAAAATATTCTTGATCTGGTCCTTACCAAAATGGCATCAGTATCAAATATCACCCTGGTTTTCCCCTCTCAAGATAAATCCAATTACAAACTGGTAACATTTTCCTTCAGAATCTCCAGACAGTTAAATACAGACATCACGAAGTTCAGAGACTTCAGATGCACATGCTTTCTACTATTCTGTGATGAAGTCTCAAAATTCAAGTTTAACTGTATTATACAAGATGCTGACAAAGCAAAGAGTTATGCAAGCTAACTCTATGTGCACCTAAATAAATGCATCGACTTAGCAGTCCTTAAAAGACTGAAACAAACATTTTTAGAAGTAAACAGCCTTTTGGTCCACATGTATAAATGAAAAATGTAATATAAGAAAAAAAAAACTTCTTCAAATGTATAACAAAACATAAAATCCTCAAATCAAGCTTCACGTTAAAAAGATATCGAAGGAACTTAAAAAACAGCATTAGAAATATGAAGGCAACCAGTGAACTCAGATTAGCATAGAAACTAAAGACAGTCACAAGTCCTTTAGTTACATTAGGAAACTAAGGATTAACACCTAACATTGGTTAGAACTTATTAAAAATGTCAGTACCTACTTCGATCCAGTACAAATTTCACCCCCAGAAAACTATACAAAGGCCACATCTCCCACAGAATCTCAGACCTCTCATCATACCAAAGAACAGTTGATAAAGGTACTCCCCAAAATGAAAAGTACATCCTCCATGGGTCCTGATAAACATAATTGGTTGCCTGATAATCAGTATAAAACTTTCCCTAGTGGACCTGCTCCTGCAGCTATTCACCCTTGTCTTAGTCACTGTTTTTTGGTCCTGAAGTGTGGCACACAGCTGTTGTAATGCCACTTCACAAAGGTGACCCACCACTGACCTTGGAAACTACAGAACCCTTAGCCTGATTAGTGTAATCTACAAAGCCATGGAACTTATTGTAACTGAACTAATTAACTATGATATAAAAAATCTTATAAGGCTTGACTCCCCAGCAGTTCAGCTCTGTTTAAGGTAGATCCTGTCTAATGAATCTTGTCAACTTCTTAGAGAGAGTAAAACAAATCTTAGAGAGAGTAAAACAAATTGTGGACACTGGTCATGCTGTCCATACAGTGTACTGTGACCCTAGCTGAGGCATTTGACACCATACCAAATGCTAGTATAATAAAACCAGCTGAATGATCTCCAAATTGACCCCTAACTAAAAAGATCACTGTTTAAAAGACAAGAGCAGCTAGGAGAGGATGGAAGAGCTGTCCCTTTACTGTTTCCTATAGTCTCCCAGTAATGCTACAACTATGGATCTAAACCTACTTCAGCAAATAAACAAAACATTAGGGAAGAGACAGATGTGTCACGCAATGCTTACCCATTCTCTGTAACAAACTTCCACTCTAAATGAAGCAATGTGACGCACTTTCTTCCTTCAAAAAAGAAGTTAGACAACTGGATGGAAATGCACAAATTCACTCCTAATATGAGTGGTCTGCTGCAGCTTGAAAAAGCAGATAAAATCTAAGGGTGGGGTGGGGCGACTGTCAAGGCATAAATGGCCAAAGGGCCTAGGTGCCTTATATCTTGTGGAATTCTATGATTCTGTGATTGGAAAGGGCTTTTAAGACAAAGCACTATGCAACCAAGAGAAAGTATAAAGAGAAAAATAATACAAGTTAAAATTATTTACTTTGGTTTGTTGGAACTATGTTTGCTCAGTCTACAGTTTGCTGAAGTTCTTCTTGCTCCACTTGTTTCTTCAGCAGTCATTCACTCAGTGCTCATTATTGTGATTTATGAAGTCTCATAGTTATAGAGTTCTACCATTTTGTTTTGGAAAAGACTGAATAGAAAAAGTAATCATTATTTACATGTTTTAGTAGTAATCACTTTATGCAAGTCAGAGTGACTTTCATATGAGAATATATCAGTAATGGAGTCATTGAGTACAGGAGGGATTGCCCTTCAGCAAAAATGATTATTTTACTATTTCATATTTCCACAAATTCCCTGTCTCTTTCTTTGTACATATGTGTAGAGCTTATGTGTACCTGAGGTAACAAGATTCATGCTGAAATGTGTTAACAATTGTGTTCATATATTTTGAGATGACATGATGGACTCATTAAAATTATTTGTTACACCTATAAAACAAAGAAATGCAAGTGAGAAGTAAGCCTTTCAGTGACTGCATTATTAAAGGCATCAGCCAAGGCATGCAAAGCAAACAGTTTGTAACATAACATGTAACTGTTTATCTCACTAGTTCAATAAAGTCCAAAATATAGACCATCACAAGTCAGTGTAATGCAATGCAATGGAATGAATCACAAATAAAAAGCTGAAATAAGACTAATGAAAATTTCCCTAGAATAAATCCACAAGCATAATGCAAACAAGGTGATCCACAATACAGTCACGATCTAAGGCTGGTCACCTGCAAACACAGTTTGACCAAACAACTGACAGCTGTCAAAGGTCAGGACAGGAAATTGTAAGCTGTCTAAAAATATCTCCCAACTCTCCACTGACACATGGAAGAGAAAATCAGCCAAAACCAGCCTGGGCAAATCAAGAGTGTCAAAGCAGAATGGAGTGAATGCCATAATGATGAACCTGTCCCTGAGTGAATGGAGTGAATGCCATAATGATAAACCTATCCCCGAGTGAATGCCATAATGATGAACCTATCCCTGAGCGAATGGAGTGAATGCCATAATGATGAACCTATCCCCTAGCGAATGGAGTGAATGCCATAATGATGAACCTATCCCTGAGCGAACAGAGTGAATGCCATAATGATGAACCTGTCCTCGAGCGAATGGAGTGAATGCCATAATGATGAACCTATCCCCCGAGCGAATGGAGTGAATGCCATAATGATGAACCTATCCCTGAGCGAATGGAGTGAATGCCATAATGATGAACCTATCCCCGAGCGAATGGAGTGAATGCCATAATGATGAACCTATCCCCGAGCGAATGGAGTGAATGCCATAATGATGAACCTATCCCCGAGTGAATGGAGTGAATGCCATAATGATGAACCTATCCCAGAGCAAATGGAGTGAATGCCATAATGATGAACCTATCCCCGAGCGAATGGAGTGAATGCCATAATGATGAACCTATCCCCGAGCGAATGGAGTGCATTCCATAATGATGAACCTATCCCCGAGTGAATGGAGTGAATGCCATAATGATGAACCTATCCCCGAGCGAATGGAGTGAAAGCCATAATGATGAACCTATCCCCGAGCGAATGCCATAATGATGAACCTATCCCTGAGCGAATGGAGTGAATGCCATAATGATGAACCTATCCCCGAGCAAATGGAGTGAATGCCATAATGATGAACCTATCCCTGAGCGAATGGAGTGAATGCCATAATGATGAACCTATCCCCGAGCGAATGGAGTGAATGCCATAATGATGAACCTATCCCCGAGCGAATGGAGTGAATGCCATAATGATGAACCTATCCCCGAGCGAATGGAGTGAATACCATAATGATGAACCTATCCCCAAGCTGCATTGGGATTACTGTTATGTCTGCACACACAAGATCTCCAGACAAGCCAGAGAACAAAGTTCAGCAGATATGATGGACTGACTCATCTGTTTACACTCATAGGGTCTTGGGCATCGTTTTTAATAATCAGTTCACAATATTCCACCGAATCACTAACCAGTCACACAGCTAACAGTGAAATAAAAATACCAAGCACAATCAGTACTAGTACAATGCCAAAGTTAAAGGGAATAAGGACGCTCCCAAATTATATAAACGTGTAGGATTATGGTGTGGTCATCGCAAGCAGGAATCTGAAGTGCTTATGCCTTGTTTTGTAAATTTTCCATTTCCTTGTCAGCCTGAATGTGGTAAAATCAGTGGAGTATATACTCTGACTAAGACCCAGTCTGTCAGTGTTTCATGGCCATTCCATAGTCCTCCCATAACAGACCATTAAGGTTGTTCCCAATAACCATTAGCCTTTAAGGGGATGACACTGAGGACTGAATATTACCAAACTGTTCCTGTCTCGATACTGGTGTTCTGTTTTGAGAAGTGATAAACTTGGGAGGGGAAATGTTGACCAGCTTGAGTTAGACAGCACAATGGTGAGAAAATAAATCTGATTCAGAGAAAGGTATGGCTTCAGTGAAAAAGACCACATGACTGACTCTGAAATCAAACACTAGTGCTATCAGACCTTACAATGCTAGGTTCTCTGTCTAGCAGTCAAAGCATTGTGTTAACAAAGGCACTGCTACACACACACACACAGACACACACACACACACACTTTAATAGTCAGACCCACACACTCATGGAAACACTGAGCTGTACATTCACATCCTAACTTTCAGCTCCCTGCATAAACTACCTAATGCGACACACACACACACACACACACACACACACACACACACACATGCCTCTGCAGACATATCAACACAATGCACACACTAACACCCCACCTACCCCCATGTCTTCGCTGAACTTTACCTGCACCACAATACTCCCATATGAGTGAATAGGAGACTACTGTGATTTTATGGAAGGCACGTTTTCCTCCTAAAGTAAAATTAGGAGCTCTGAACATCTCTTGGGGAGAGCACATGGCTAACTCACATTAGCCACTCACTCAGACTGCTGCATTAGCATGTAGCTTTACCTGCAAAAACTCTGCACTGAAGCCCCCATGAGAAGAAAACTTCAGCATTAGCGTGGACTCTGAATTTGAACTGCTTAGTGCAATTCAGACACTTTTTGAGCCAAGGATTCTGAATCATTGTAAGCCTTTCTGAATGTCAGGGTGGATGATGAGAAACAGATATAGTTCACTTAAGGAGCAGATCATTCAAATAAATAAGCAAATAAAATAGGAAGAATTTTCTTGTTTCATCTGAAGTCTTGTAATATCTCTTTTTAAATCTTTGTTGAACTTGCCTTTTATCTTGTCAAACCTCTTGAGTGTAATAATATGTTGCATTAATCACCTGAACTTTATTTAAATGCTATGAAATTTAATTATTTTTGTGTTTTTGTAGTAAATTATTTTGTAGAAGTTTTACAGTGTACACAACTTAGGGTATTACTTAACATTAATCAGTGACCTTTACTAACATCTTCAAAATAGACTTAGTCGTTTTGGTGATGATTAGCAAATAATGTTATGAAGTTATTGATTTTATTATGACAACATGTCTTTTGTTTCTGCGACATCTGTAATATTGTCTGGGTTTGATTTTTGACAGGCTTCAAAGACATATGTAGTGTTGTTAGTGGATCAGGTAGAAAGCAGTCGATATCTCCGACCCTTGGAAGTGAAAACAGTGGTCAATAAACTCATTTATTACTGCTTGTAGAGGAGCATTACTATCTGAAGGGTATAATGAGAGTTATAAATTGCCTGCCAAAATTATGTTTCATTACCAGCTTTGAGGTCTGCCCTACCTATCTGCAAAACATATGCTTGCATGTAGTGTTTGATAACACTGCAGTGTGTTTGTGAAAAAAGCTATATGGTTGGGATGACAATTAGCCATGTATATTTATGGCAGTTGCAGCATAGTTAAAACTGTTGTCCATTACTTATTTTGAATACAGATGTTTTCTGTTATACATGCTGCAAGACTGGTATAAAGTAAGTTGATCAATCATTAAGGCAGTATACGCAGTTGGGTCTATATTAGAACATCAAAGTTTCAAAAATTTGAATGTTCTAATATCGAACCCTATTCAGCGAAAGCTGAAAACATCGAACATACAGAACAGCGAATTTTTTCCTAGGGAAAAAATGTGCTGTTCCAAAACACATACACACAACACAAGCACACCAAACAAACAGCAATCCTCACACATACACCTAAAATCTTACACCTAACCTTACACTAAATTATACACACACCACTAACTATCCATTTACCTTAACCCAAACCCTAACCCTAAGGTCCGTCACTATCGCACACTCACCTCACCCGCTTCCTAACCCTAACCCTAACTCACCTACCCCGCTCTAACACTCATGTCTCCTAACCTAACTCACCTAACCCGCCCTAACCCTCACGTCCACACAATCGCGCACATACCTAACCCACACCCTAACCCTAACTAACCTAACCCGCACTCAATCGCACACTTACCTGAACCCGACCCGTAACTTTCCACCACATTGCTGAAAAAAAACGAAGCAACAGAAATGGACAACCAAATTCTTTCCCTAGGAAAAAATTTGATTTTCTGTGTTTCGATATTTTCAGCTTTCACTGAATAGGGTTCGATATTAGAACATTCGAAGTTTTGAAACTTGGATGTTCTAATATAGACCGTACGCAGTTAATGTGTAGCTACTCTATCCAGAAGCATGCTACTATAAAGAGGCTACTGTTTTTTGGCCCACTTTGTGCACCCTTTAGTGGACCATCAGTTACTTGGACCTGCACCCAACTGCTCTGTATTTACTTTTTTTGGCTGCTTTTCCACCATTTCCTGTTGACAATCAGAACTTCTCTTGGTCATTTAGCCTGCTTGTTCCCAACTGGACAAGATTCATCCAAGAGAGGCTGTCATCTAGGCAGTCATCAAGGGGTGGTTCTAGCATTTACATTTCTCTACCAAACCCTACGAAATGCACCAGACATGACAGCTGCAGGATGTGCAGTGGGCTGTCCACAAAGGATTTGTCTCCACTTCTGGAAGGGGTGTGGACCTAAAAAGCAGCTCCCCCCTGCAACATTAGCCGTTGTCTCCTTGCTCTCCACCAGGGGAATCACACTCTTCTGTATATCTTTAAGTACATGGAAACTCTTCTGTCCTCCTAGTAGACGCAAGTGGGACATGCTGTTCACTCCACCCCCTCCTTGCCTGGCTCTGCCAGTGCTGTGTTTGGGTTGTAGTCTGGGCTCTATCCATCTATGCCATGAAGCTAGGCTGCTACATATTTACTTTTAATGAGTCCGGTTCAACCCCTCCCCCTGGCTGGAACTTCATCAGTGGCAGATTAGAAGTGGAAGCTGGTTTTTATTGCTTGTTTACTACAAAAGTTATAATTCTGAACAGTATGCTCTTCCCTGACTTAGAAAGAATATCCCTGATTCAGACTGACAGAAAGTGCAATGTTAGAATGTTTCCTTATAATAAAAGGAGCAGAAAAGTGCCACTGGCAGATGCGGTAGTATGCAGATTAATTCTGAATAACTCTGGTGACAGCCTGACAACTGAGTGCTCTGCTCATTTTACTAAAGTTGAAGGTAATTTACTTCCTTAGTACTTGTGTATGTTTATATGTACCAGACCGTCCCAGAGCAATATGATAGCTGTTTAACTGCCTTATTCATGAGAAAAATTTTAAACCATGTTAGTAAAAGGAGCAACGAAGACTGTTAAGGTTATAAAATGTGTGACAACTGTATTAACCACATGTTTAAGTCCTGAAGCTTACAGAACTAAATTTAGAAGTGTCAGGAAGGAAACAAGTGAGACATAGTGACTTTCCATGAGAACTGACATATATGTGTATAGGTCTGTGTATGTGTGGGGTGTTAATACAGAAATAGTGTAACAATGTCTGGTTTACTTGTAGGGGTGCAGTTTTGCAATCAGAGCAAATAAATCTTATGATTTGGCTTATAGATACATGTTATAGAAGGGGTTTAGACATGATGGCTTGTGTTAACTAGTGTACACTCATTAGGAAAGAGTAGTTTAGAACCACAGTAGTTATTAGGATTATCTAAGAGCATAGTCAAAGGCTGTACAGCAGGTTTCTCACATGAAGTAGACTGTTGCTGTAGGGAAGTACCTGGTCTGAGAAAGTTTTTTTAATGTGGGCAGGTGGGCCATTTGAGAATAAATTGCACAATGAAGCTGGCTTTGTGACAGATACTTAGTGTTAGTGGTAACAAAGGCAACAAACTACTGCAGTGTCATTGTATGGGGGCAAAGCTTCCAGATAGTTGGAAGCATATGTATCCTATCCTGGCTGACAAAAAATAGTTGTAAAGAATGCTGCATGTGATATTTTAGTTGTATCACCTACAATGGTGGATTATAATAGGAATGATATGGAGGCTGCCTGGCACCACATATCTGGTCAAAGTGTGGATGTGTGGCAATGGTTATTCCCCACCAAAAAAAAAAAAAAAAATATATATATATATATATATATATATATATATATATATAGGTTTACTGTGATATGGTTGAATGGGGTCCAGACGAATGATTTAAAAATCATAAACGAATGTTGAAGTTCACAAATACGGTAGGGTGGAATGTTGAAAATGGTAACATTCCCCTCTTCCGGATGTGAATTTTCCACTGTTATACTAACATAGTCATGATGTACCCCATGGGACTGCATATATTAGCACATCGTAATGCAAATGATCGATTTGCAGTTTGCCATTTGCTTTTACAGGATCGACGACTCTTGAATCAATGTTTTAATCCTTGGAAACAGTGACTTCGACCATGCTACGTTCGTAGCAGTGCCATTTGCGTAAGTCATAGTAAACCTCTGTCTGTCTATCTACACACACACACACACACACACACACACACACACACACACACACTTGTAAAACATTTTGTTAAGCTCAGCAGTGCCTACTTATTGTAGTTATCTCACATGCTGAGCATAATAATCATTAAGGTACACTTCATTTTTGGTTTTAAAAAAGGCATTAAATGACACACACTGCAAGTATTTATTTGTATACCTACAGTGTGTACCATTTTCACACAAACTGCATGAGCCAGTGAAGCTGTTCACATGGGGCATTTTATTCATTTATTTGTCTAGTTTTCATTTTTTTTAAAAATTACTTAAAAATAGGTTAAATGTCCCAAAGTGGTCCTGTAGAAATCAGTGTGACTTTTTGTTTATTGCTTTTCCATGAATCTTGGGGGAGTAACGAGCAGAAAGCCTATAAATGTTAAAATAGTGCAGTAAAGAGTGTTAGACTGTGTGTCTTTGGCTTTAAAGTGTAACAGGGCTAATATAAGATAAGTTTGTTTGGGGGGGGGGGGGTCCTGGCAGGCAGTCACAAATAAATACTGAAATAAGAACTGCGCTGTCATTAAATAAGAGAGGCTGCAGACTGGCTGTGGATGAAAGAAGTATGCCGTTTGTACAAGCCGGACATTTTCTTGTTAGTATTATTACTATTATTCCAGTAGGCAACCAGATATATTTATTGAACTGAGCAGTACAGTAAGTGAATAAGTGTGTGGGGGGGGGGCTGGCTGTAAATGAAACAATTGTCATTTGTTCTTGAGTCAAGTATTATTATTATTATTATTATTACTATTATTATTATTATTACTATTACTATTATTATTACTACTACTACTACCAGTCAACCAGATATAGTATTGAATTGCCAATTGCAGTCACTAAGTAAGGAGTGCTGTGTGCTGGCTGTGTGTGAAAGAATTATAACCTTTGTTCTGTTTAAAGTCTGACAACTTTTGAGAGAAATAACTTGGCTCATTACTCTTTGAAACAAAAGTTGAATCAACCCCGTCCTATGTGCCTTATAAAATCTACGGTCTTCTTCACTTAATACTGATGCTACTAAATAAGGTGGGGTATGGCTGTAGTTGAAAGCAACATGTCCTGTTGTGGTTTGTTCATTTTAAACACTGGTTTTCAAGGACATGTATGCATTTGTGTGAAATACATTGAGATATTTATTGTCTTCTGGCAAATGTTTGTATGAAACTAAAATGAAGCTGCTCCGATGTCACAGAATGTCCCTGGCTTTATTTCATATTTTTCAGTCTGTGCCTCATAAACATTTGTGCTTTTTCCTGACAAATCATTGAGAATTGCAGTCAATAAATGTGTGAGGAAGGGGCTGGTTGTGGAAGACAACTTACCCTGTTGTTGTTTGCTCAGTTTTAAAGTATGGCATTCCAGGGGCTCCCTGTTGAAATGTCTGCACTCGAAATGCTGAGTGCCAATCAGCTGAAAAAAGATCGAAAACCCAGGAAAAGCGCTAATGACAATATCACTCTTCTCCTTTAAACTTCTTCTTTTGCAGGGGGACAAGCTCCCTTGCACCCCCATCAGTGTGGATGACAAGCCCCTCATACCCCCGAACTGATATACATCATCTCCGACAATACAAATATTTCAAATGGTTACCCTTTACAGGACTACTGTGAATTTTTATAAAATAAGTTAGAATATTTATTCTTTGGCTACTATTTGTATAAAACATAGTTGAAACTTTCCCTGATTTCCCTAATATTTTTGGTGTAGCAAGTCACTGAATATTGCAGTCACTAAATAAGGAGGGGGATGGGTAGCATGTATTTGAATGAAATACATTGGAATATTTATTTTTTGTTCTGGTAAGTAACGTGTGTAAGAGAAATAAATAAAATCTGTCCCTAATTTTTACCTCATTACTTTCTGAGTTTGTCTGTGATTCTCTCCTTGTGAAGTTGAGCGGTATTATTTTTCAGACAAGGTTTATACGACAATGTGGCTACAATTGCTGTATGGTTGTGGTGGTTTGTGGATGAAGATAACTTACTCTGTAGTCATTTGCTAAACTAATCATCTGGCTTTACAGGACTAATGTGCTTTTGTGTGAAATAGGTTGAAATACTTGTGGCTACTTTTCAAAGTGATGCCAAGCTGAAATTACATAGTTCTCAATTGTCTCTAGTTTTGCAGAATGATCACAATTTTGCATCATATTTTTGATCTATCCCTGATAAAACTTGTGTTTTTTTGGCAAATCATCGAGGATCACAGTTGACGCATTTGAGTTTCAGACTTCATATCCTTCAGAAAAATGCATGCTAATGCAAAAACTATTATTTTAGCATTTTTTAATATTTAAGGGAACTCTCTCTGTAATTCTAGACATTTGACTTACTAACTTTTGGCTTTGTCCCCGATTCTTATCACAATCAGATGAGGTGTATGCAGCAAAGTTGCTATAACTACTGAGTGGAAGCCTGTCTGAGAATGAAAGTAACTTACCCTCTTTTCTGCTCAGTTTAAACAGTCTGGTTGTATAGGTGTAGTGTGTATATATGATATAAGTTAAACTCATTGAGCTAGTATGAGTTTGTATAAAACAAACTTGAAATACATTGCGTCCATAATTTCTTAATTATTTTATTATAGTCAGACATATTAGGTGTACAGAGTCAACATTGGGGGCTGTATTTGTTGGGTAGAGGGTCTGACTTTGAAAATTGCTAACTCTAGCTGTCATGATCAGGATTAACAGTCATCAGTCTGGCTTTGAAAGACTAGTGTGCATTTGTGTAAAACAAATTGTTGTACTTTACTGTGACCCTGTTTTTATCACAGTCAGACATTTGAGGTGTACACTGGCAGGTGGCTGTAACTGATGGATATGGACACTGGTGAATTATAATTACATACAGTTCAAATAATCTTAAATCAGGAATTTGAATAAAAAATGAGCATTTGAGTGCATTAAAAATCTGTGTATATGGGGGCACTGTAGTTTGAAAACTACCCAGTGCTCAGTGTACACTTAATCCACCACAGATCCCCTATAGTAATTCACATATCAATTCTGAAGGGACATTTCTTGAAAGTCAGCTATTGCAAATTGTCTGGAAGACGTACCGCTTTACTGACTATTGGATGTGACTTTCTTGAGTGGGAATATAGCAAAGGGAATAAGGAGGTATCAGTGTTTGCTAATATCACAATAGATATGGTAATACTGATTGAATTTGACCACATTAAACTGTGTGTGTGTGTGTGTGTGTGTGTGTGTGTGTGTGTGTGTGTGTGTGTGTGTGTGTGTGTGTGTGTGTGTGTGTGTGTATGCAGTTACTCAGCTAAATGTGGAAGAAGACAAGTGAGAGAGCTAAGCTATATCTCTGTTGGAGCCCACATCTTTACTGGAGGCTGCAAACAAGGCTGGGCTGCAACAGTGGAGAGAAATGCGTGAAAGTTGCCCTACTCAAGACCCACAGGTAAATGGAAATTTTAAAAAAATTCCACTTAGAGTGCTTGATGAGGTCAGAAATGTATAAAGCAAACTCGCAGCTTTAAGGACTTTAGAATGGTGATGGGGGAAAAAGAGTTGTGGTCCTCATCATGAGAAGTAATCAGTGTGTACAGAGAATGGACTGTTGTACAAAGAGAGGATTCTTAAATGGAAGATTGGAGTCTGAGTTGATTTAGGAGGTGTGAGACCTAAGTGTGTACAGTAAGTCATTCTTGGCCTTGGCTATGATGTCTTTTTTTACATTATTTCAGAATAAAAATGTGAAAAAATTGATGATGCAGAAGTTTTATTGGCCTGTGAAGTAGGGATTCAGTAGAACTTGTTAGTAATAGAAAATAGTCAAAGCTAGAGACAACACTAAGGCATTTATGTTAGTGAGAATGCTTTCAAATGATTACTTTAAACACTGTGAGGCAGCCAGGTATTCAGAATGATACAAATAAAAATATTTTATCTAGTAAAAGTATCATCTACTGAAAATGCTAAAACAGATGGTATTTTACTGAGATTCCTTATCCAGGACAGGCATTCCTAAAGAGGTTCTATCGGCTGGGGTGCCCCTCCGACATCCCAAAGACATGCTGCAGGTGGATTGGACACTCTAAATTGGCCCTAGGTGTGCGTGTGGAGTGCCTTCTGTGGAAGGTTGGGGCTGGCAACTCGACACGTGAAAAACCACTGCCATTCATGTGCGGACAAGGTGTGATCCATGGCCTAACCTAACTAAAAAAAGCCGAAGAAGAAGAAAGAGAATCTAATCACTGAAAATGCTAAAACAGATGGTATTTTACTGAGATTCCTTATCCAGGACAGGCATTCCTAAAGAGGTTTTAACAGCTAGATGTGCCAATATCATGACTAAACTTTCAGTATGCTTGTGAAAGAAGTGAGTCACGACTGAGATGAAAACTTCCCCTTATAGTCCACAAAGCATGTTACTGATGGAGCAATTAATTTCTGCTCTTGAAAGTAAGTAAAGTAAAGCTGCAAATCTGGGCAAGAAAGGGTGTGACAAGTGTTTCGCTTCATTTTTTGTTTAAATATATGAAAGTGTCCCAGGAATGTACTGGGTTCTCCATTGTAAATTTTTGCAAGGTTATAGTATGAGAGACGCTGGATTTAAGTTATGTTGAGTTATGTTGAGCAGAAGGGTGCATGTGATTCACAAGAAGAAAACTGTTATAATATATGCATTACTACAGGAAAGGGTATAAAATACTTTACCCTTGACACAAGAGTATTTAGCAATAGCTTGGCAGGAGCAGCGAAAAGATTACTGTGATCAAAAGGGTAGGACGGGCACATTCATGACTGAGTAGCAGGGGGTTATGATTACTCCTGTCTTTGGGAACAAACTGCACACTGACTGAAAAAGGTTGTTTACCATTGTAAAAATGTAAACAAATTTATTTATATGGTAGAATAGTCAGATAAAAGACAGAAGTATAATAATTGCCATTAAAACTTTTTTTATAATAGAAATGCTCAATGTTTTAATGTATATCATAGTTCAGGGAGAAATTATTAGTAGATCTCAAGACCTGTCAATCAAAACTTCACGTAGATAATATAGTGATAAATTATTTGTTTTAAAAGGGGATAGCTTATCGGGTTAGCCATCACCTCTCTTTTTTAAGTTGCACTATTTAAGACCTACAAATAAATGAAAATAGCTCCCTACTGTAACAAAGCTTTGCTTGTTTGAACAAACTTTCAATTAGAAGAATATAATTTCAGTAAAGTATATTTGTTTTTATTCAGTTCAAGTTACAAAGGGTAGTTTTACAACACTGAAAGGATGTGCTTCAGTTCTGCACTAAATGGTAAAACAGAAGAGTTTCTTCATTCAGTAAATGAAAGATTGAGTCTTTAACATAATAGGACTTAAGAAAGAACTTCTGGACAAAGATTGTCAACAAACAGATGATTGTTCCACAACTAAATGTACTTTTTTAGGTTCAAAGGTAACAAAATTACTGGTTTAACCTAGTTTTAAACAAAACAAGGGCAGTATCTTCTATTTTTTCCTTTCCTTTATACAGATATTTTACAGAGGAGGTCATAACCTCAATGGAACTTAGTGCAACCTTTGAAATAATCAGAAAAACAGCCACAAAGCATGCTGACTTTTATGTACATTCAGTGAAAGTATGGTCTTAAATCTAAACTTTCAATCTTAGGGTCTGTTTAAAAGAAAATCATCATATGACTCTTAGTCAAAGTCTTTAAGGTTTCCAGAACACAGGGTTTGCAGTATGGTGGACTGCACCCATAGGAGCAATCCCTGTCCTACAACAGGTAATACAGTACTTTTCTTTGACCAAAGCTGCTTGTCTTCTCACATCTCTGCAACTCACAGGCTACTTCAGTCTGAACTCTCAGCTCTCTGATTTATAAACACCTACTGTAGCCTTACTACAGTGCAGTTTAATGGGAAATCATCTCTACTAAGGCAAAACATGTCACAGGTATTCCAGACACTCATAGCTTATGTTTCTGTTATCCTCTAACAGCCCTTGTGCGTGCTGTGTCAGGGCCCCCTTCCATACCACCCTCAGAACCAGAGTTTGAAAGACCTGTGTAACCAAAAAAATGTAGCCTAGAGAAGCCATTTGTATTTACTTGTTTAGTACAGAGTCTCTGTTCCATGAAAAAATTATACTCCTGCTGACATAAGAATCAACTTTTGACCCTAGGGTTTTGTCTTTTGTCTAGACTTATCCAGTTCAGGGGACATGATCTGTATTGAGGCTAAAATGTCTACCTAAGCATGGACACTGACCACTTAATGGTAAGGTACTCTGTTTCTGTTATAAAATATCTAGTGTTCTGAGGGGTGAACGTTCTGCTCAGATAACAGATACATTTGTGTGTAGTTACTTGGCTATTGATCTGTAAGGATCTTAAGAAACTTAGCCTTACATTCCCATGGCAGTTTTAGCCCTTATATTTTGTACGTGAATAACTCAGAGATGAGTGGAACAAGGTTATGTTGGTATTTGTACACATTTCCTCCAATCCATGAAGGACAGGGGTGCTAAACCAGGGGCAAATTTGCAGTTACCCATCCATTCCTCCAAGAGTAAGAGAAGGTCTTTGTTCTATGTGGAGTGAAGGACAGTTCCATAGAAGCAGCAGTCTCTGTGATATACACTTAACCCTCCAACATGTTGTTTATTTTGCAGAAGAGATTGAGGTCCCTTGAACAGGTGTTTATGATGCCATTGGACTTGTGAATGTGTAATATATCTGACAAAATATGGCCTGTTGAAGCCCTATATGCAAGGCAGATGTGTCATATACTTCTACATGTACAAGTCATCTGCAGACTTAGTCAGACACAATCCCTTAACATTAGATTTGACCTTTGAGATGTAAGTGGCTCAACATCTGAATCTTGGGGTACACCACTAGTGAAAGGTCTTTTGGCAAAGGTAGAACTGTACACCCTAACTTCCTGGGTTCTTTTTCTGAGCCAGTTTGCTATCCAACAAGTTACAGAGGGACTGATGTTTAGCTGCGGGTGTTTATCTACAATACCTGAGTGTAGGATTAAGTTGAACACCTTTGTGAGGTTTAGATATGCATTATTTACTGTTTTGCTCTCACCAGTTGCTTCAGTCATTTTTTGTTTTGAAGAAATCAACCAGGTTAAGTAGGCATAAACTTTGACAAATCCAAACAGGGTTGGATTGAGTGTCTAAGGGCTACCTATAATCTTCTATATTAATTCCATAATGATCCCTTCCATAGGCTTGCAGATGAGACTGGTCAGACTTTTGAATCTACAATGAACCAGGCTCATTGAAGCCCCACCTTTGTGTGGGGAATGACTGTTGCTGTCTTCTGTTCATCTGGCACGAAGCTTGATTTGATGCTGGTATTGAATAGCTTTTTCAGAGGATCAGACAAATCATGTTTCAGGCTGACCAGAAGGCAGCCTGGTGTGTTATAGTTTCCCATAGATGTAGTGTTCTTGGCCATGGATAGCACCTTGATAGGTTGCTGTTGAAAGAGTTGAGGGGGGTGTATGTGCAGGTATATGATCCAAGAGTATTGGAAGGGAAAGGGTGGTGAAGTTTGAGCTAAGTATGTCTGATAGAAGATTGGGTATGTCCTCTGCGTCTGGCAATGCAGTATCATTCACTGTTAGCTCTACGCAGTGCTGAACATTTTTACTGAGATCTTTAACATGGTTAAAGAAGGCTGTGTGGTTATCCTTCATCTTGGCTATTTTTACCTCATATTTGGCTTTGGTTGATTTGATCAGGGTCCAGCATTTCTTGTTTAGTTAAGCAAGAGTGGTTTTTGGCATCTTGAGAGTTAGATTTTTTTTGCATGCAATGAATTTTTTTCTTTTATCGTTACTACCACCATAGGAGTTTATTTTTGAATTTGGCATTGTATTTACATCTGAGGAGGACAGATGCATCTATATAGCTATTTACATGTGTATAAAATTTGGCAGTAAAGGATTCTGCATAAGCAGTGGGGTCATCAGGATGGAAGGGACTTGTGAATTTGGCCAAATCTTAGCTTAGCTGAGTTTTAGTAGATTGGGCTTGGCATAATTTTTGAATACCAGCATACTAACACTCAAAACCTATCATTGAGAAGTCTCAAAAGAGTCACTTACACCAAATGCAGAACTGAAACTTTTCCAAAATAAATAGAACATGTTGGCGGGATAGGTCTGTATCACAGAGAATACCACATCTAAGGAACCGTATTTCTCTCAACATAAAGCAAAGTACTTCCCTTACTCTATTTAAATGCAATTTGGAGGAATGGATGGGTAACTGCAAAGTCGGCACTGTTTACCACCCTTGGCATTCATAAATAGGGGAGTCATGTAAATGTCTCAATATATGCTTGTTTGGTCAGTCTCTGGGTTTGTAGGCTAAAAACTACCACATGTATATAAAGTTTGGCTTTTTAAGATCCTCACAGACCAATAGCCTAGTAAGTACCTATGGACCTATTACAAAACTTAATGGCAACATTCAGTCTTGGCACCAGTACTGCAGAGCTGTTCTATGCACTTTGAGATGCTTCCTTAACCCCCATTTTCAACATTTTTAATACCTCTTAAATGATTGTCTCCTTCTAGGCTTCAGGAATTTTGTAGTATTTCAACTTTACCCTGTGCTCTGATTTTGTAACGATATTGTGTTTAATCAAGTCAGTTTGTTTCTCAGCATAAATGTCTTCCCCATTTTTTGTGACTTGATAAGGTTTCAGCAATCCATACTTCAGAGCAGTCTGTAGGGTGTGAGCCAAAACTGTTGCATAATATAGTCTCAAAACATTTTTTTCATTGCTTTAACATACTGACATAGTGTATATGTTCAGGTATCATTTTGTTGCCTTGCCTAACTTTATTGTTGACTTTCTTTGCCCTTTTTTCCTGCTATCCACAGCTATCAGCTGCTGTCAGTTCTTGTCCTTGTTGACTAAGGCTTCTGAACTACCAGACACACCTTAGCCTCCCTTGGGCTCAACCTGCCCCATTTCTGGGCTGCTGAGGAAATCAAGGACACTGGTGCAGCATCATACTGTAGCCAGTGAGAGACCTTTAGCTCCCACTGTCCTGTGGCAGCCTTGTGAGATCTGCAGTCACTGCTTTCGGAAGAGACATGAGCAACCTGCCAACAAGTGGTATACTGCTTGTGGCATGGAGCCACCAGATTCTTAATGCTATTATTAACATGAGCCAAGGCTGCCTCCCACACTGTCCCAAGATGGTCATGCCAGTGTCTGCCATTTACTCCCATCCTCACCCACCTGACCACTGCAATGCCTTTACCGCTTGTCAAACATAGGATATCTGTGGCATAGTAAGGGTTGTATCACTGTGTGTCACAGGGCTGGAAGACTGGCTCCCCCCACCCCAACATTCTTGCTTATTTCATATGGCCCCTTCTCATAGGAAGGGATTTCTTCTGTACCATGGAAATGAGGATTACTGTTTTTTCCTGGGGGGAATGTCCTCCCCTTAACTTTCTTATTCTAAATTTGGTTTGGGCTTTTTTCTTGCTTTTTAGCAATGTGTCATAGTTGTGTCCTCCTGTTCCTAAACAAAAAAAAAAAAAAAAAAGAGAGAGATTTCCTGCGTACTGCTGCTTCAGGAAAAAATCAAAGAATCAAACAAATTCTCCTCCTTTACTCAGTATCAGCATCTGCTTAATGCAAGGAGATTCAAATGTGCAGAGATTACTTTTTGTAGGTCCTAAGGATTGGATTTATTTTTTTCATAGTACATATGCACTTGGTCTGAGATTCAAACAGGCAGAGCTTGCAGGTTCCTGAAGACTGGATTCTCAGCAGAACAAGTAGCAGCAATTGGATTTACTTAAGTAGCTTCCCTAGCAGCAGAAGCAGAATGGGCAGGCACAAGTATAAATGAGTGGAGTGACGCAAACCCTGAGCAGATTTAGATTCACTAGCAGGCGTGAACACCAGGTTCCCAAGCAGCAGCATTTGGACTGCATTTACTACAGCAGAACTGTTAAGTACAAGCAGTGTGTGTGTGTGTGTGTGTGTGTGTGTGTGTGTGTGTGTGTGTGTGTGTGTGTGTGTGTGTGTGTGGTGTGTGTGTGTGTGTGTGTGTGTGTGTGTGTGTGTGTGTGTGTGTGTGTGTGTGTGTGTGTGTGTGTGTGCGCACGCGTGTCTAAAATGCTCTGCTTAGGTAGTGCAGTTTAGTTAAGTAACTTGCTCGGGATCAAACCCTGTACCTTAGCTACAGCTGGAAAGAGCTGTAATCCATTATACCAATTACAAGATCTTGATTCACTTTTTTCCCTTTGCTAAATCTCTGAGTATTACAGTCAGTCAACGTTAGTCATTAGAGTTTTCACAGTTTTAGGTTCACAAAATGCATGATCCAAAATGTGTTGTTCTATTAACTTGTTTTTTAGTGATTTAAAGTAGTCAGCTCCTGTCTGTCTCCAATTTTGCAGAACATTTCTGATTTTGCCTCATATTTATGCCCAGTTCTTGAGCAAGTCACTTAACCAAACAGCTCTGGGGTAAATGTAAATTTGGGCTAGTCTCTTTAGTGGTCCCCTGGACTGCACGGCTAGTAACTACCAATGAACTGGAGTAGTTATGATGCAAACGAGGGAAGGAATTTGTAGTAAATTGATTGCAGTAAACAGGAGCATCATATGAGTTTTATTTTTTGGATGTGATCCTTGATTTCCTTGTTTTGCTGAGTGTTGACTGCATGTTTATTATTTAGCTGAAAATAAAATGGAGAGCATGAAGTTGGATGTTAATAGTTTCTATGAATAACTTTTTAATTCTTGTTTTCTGCATGCACATAGGGATGAGGTCCGCTGTTTGGGTTACAAGAGTTTGTCTAACGCTTACTGCAGATGAGTAATGATATTAACTTTTCAAGAACTGTTTTCTGTTATACATGGTTGATTCCCTCTGCCATAATTTGTCTTCTATGTGACTCTGCCAAGTTACTTCACCAGATAGTACTCCTGGGCTGCAACTGAAAAGGGACATTTGTGTTTAGTGGGGTATCCAAGGCTGTTAGCAAATGTTTTGCATAGTTGTCTTTCGAATTCCTGCACCCTTCTCCTAGATGCTAATTAGTGCTTCACTATAACCTATGTGAGGAGGTATCCCAACACGTCTCTTGTAGTTTACTGAGTTGTGAGAAGCATTTTCATTAAATGTAAGTTTTAAGGGAAGAAAAGAGAGTTTTGTTTAGAAATTTGCTGTTGTGTGTGTGTGTGTGTGTGTGTGTGTGTGTGTGTGTGTGTGTGTGTGTGTGTGTGTGTGTGTGTGTGTGTGTGTGTGTGTGTGTGTGTAAAATTTGAAAGAAGTTTTAAGTAAAATACAAATCTCTGTGACTGTTGTAGAAGTAAGGAAGAAAATTGTATGTACACTGACATGATTTAGCAGTGTTTAGGTTAACTGGAGAGGGACAGACAGGTAATGGGATATTGGTATGGCTGGTGGGGCCGGATTCATTACCCTGCATAGGGCCCAGTTGTCTGTAATTTGGCTTTGTTGACCATGGAGGTGTATGCTGCAGCAATATGTCATTATTAGCTATTTAAATAGGTCAGACCTGTACTGAGTCATGTCAATGGGGATAACTATTCTTGATGACCCAGAAGACAAAGCATTGGGAGGTGAAAAATAAGATGTAGGTGTGCTGCAAGCTTATAATCTGTCCTCCCACCCCAAATAAATAAATAAATATATTGTACACAGTAATATTTCCAATTTAGGTATGACTTGTGGGTAGTTAAACAAAAGCTACTGCAGCATTTATATTGTCTTTAATTGTTTTGCTTTATTCATTGCACTAAGAAATAGAACTACTTCATTAATAGGCTTGGATTGTGTAATATAGTCTAAACTTGGTGCATTTTAATAATCTAAACAAGTTGCATTTTAGTAATATATTTTTGTAGTATCTTCTTTACAGTCTCCAACCTGTCCCTGGAGACTTCCCTGTAGATTGATTATACATCACCATTTTTGTCTCATTTCCTCCTATCTTAACTGTTAATTGTTGACTCTTATCTATCTCTAACCTTGGCATGCTTAAGCCTTCCATGAATATTTCCATTTATGCTTGCTCTTATTTCTACATTTCTCTTCTTTATACACATTTTCATCAAATTTCTGAAATGTCTATAATACCTCTACAAGATCTCTGGTTATTTTTCTTGTTATAGGCTCTTTTGGTGACAACCTGTTCTGGAGTTATCAAAAAAGAGTTGCTTAACAGCAATATTTCTAAACTCATACATAGTATCCGGATACTTTCTTATTTCCTCTGTAGCACTCTGCAGTTGTGCCTTTTTTGCTCTTTTCAGATTCCCCTTATTCTGCAATACTTTAAGCTTTTTCATCCTCTGTTAAGTAATTCCTGTCACTTCTTAACTACATCTCTTTTTCTTTTATTTCTGTTTTTAAACTCCATTTTTATGTTATCCCAGTCTTTAGGTATAACCGCATGAGAAATTTCTATCTTCCCTAATAAGTCTTGAGTAATTTTTCACTACCCATTCCTTAAATTCCTCTCTTTTAAACAGGTAGATGAGAAAGCACCAATGTCTCATTTTTATTTCATTACCCCACATTTTTTCTTAGTTTGTATTGGTACATGATCTGAAATAGTTATTGGATGTTTGCTTTCAATTAAACTCACTTGTTCCTAATAAATATAATTTCCATCTAGTCTAGACCAGTTATTGTACCTTGTAAATTCTCTCAGTGTTCCTACTGCTGAATTCAAATCTTCCATACCAAATACTTATATAAATTTCTTCAGAAATCTATAGTTTTTGTTATATTTTCCTTTCTAGGTCCCCAGATATGTCCTTGGTGTTGCAAATCAAGTTCCAGTCCCGATATGCATTTGAAATGTCGGACGTTGCTACAACATGTCCCGAAACCTGGAGACGTTCCTAAAAATATCATTTCTATCTGGTGTAGCCCAGTTGTTGTACCTTAGAGAATAATATACAAATTCTCTCAGTGTTCCTATGACTGAATTCAAGTCTTCCATGCCAAATATTTTTTTATAAATTTCTTCAGAAATCTATACTTTTTTTGCTATATTTTCCTTTCTAGTCTTTCCCAGAGACTGCTGCTTCTCTGGAATAGACTCCCTATTCACGTAAAACAGAGCTCCTCACTGGCCTTATTCATACTCAACCTAGATAGTTGGATGGGAGACTGCAAATATGGCCTTAGGATGGCACCCATGTCTCTCATGGACAGGGGTAGCTGGTGTTGATCACAGATCCTTTCTGCTTATAAATTCGTTCTAAAAACTACCCAGAAAAGAACACATGGGGATACTTGGGATTAGCATGGCTAGATTTGTAAAGGCTGTAGGGCCACTAGCCTTATAACCTGCTATGAACCTAAGAACCTATGAGACTGAATGGGTGAAAGATTGGACTTGTATATATGAAGTCTGAGATGCCATTTCCTCAGAATATTCCCTTTTCTCCGAGGTATGGCAGTCTTAGAGGTTTTTTTTTATATATGTACATACATATCTGTGTGTGTGTGTATTTTATATATATATATATATATATATATATATATATATATATATATATGTATGTGTCTGTGTATGTATATATATATATATATATATATATATATATATAGATGTATAGATATATATATATATATATATACACACACACACACACACACACACACACACACACACACACACACACACACACACACACACAGTGGATATAAAGAGTGTACACCCACCTTTGTTAAAATGCAATTTTTTGTGATATAAAAACATGAGACCACAATAATCATTTCAAAACGTTTCCCCCTTTAATGTGACCTAGAACCTGTACAAGTCATTTGAAAAACAAGCAAATCTGTTAGCTGAAAAAATAAAAAAAACATGCAGTAAGCTGGTTGCATAAGTGTGCACACCCTTAAACTAAAACTTTGTTGAAGCACCTTTTGATTTAATTACAGCATTTAGTCTTCTTGGGTAGTAGTCTATCAGCATAACATATCTTGACTTGGCAATATTTGCCCATTCTTCCTTGCAAAAGCACTCCAAATCTGTCAGATTGCGAGGGCATCTCTTGTGCATAGCCCTCTTCAGGTCACCCCACAGATTTTTTATTGGATTTAGTCTGGCTGTGGCTAAGCCATTCCAAAACTTTAATTTTTTTCTGGTGAAGCCATTCTTTTGTTGATTTGAATGTATGTTTGGGGTCATTGTCCTGTTGAAAGGTGACATTCCTCTTCATCTTCAGCTTTCTAGCAGACACCTGAAGATTTTGGGCCAATAGTGACTGGTATTTGGAACTGTTCATAATTACCTCCACTTTGACTAAAGCCCCAGTTCCAGCTGAAGAAAAGCAACCCCAAAGCATGATACTGCCACCATCATACATCATAGTGGGGATGGCGTTCTAATGGTGATGCGAAGTGTTGTTTTTGCTCCAAACATACCTTTTGGAATGGTGGCTAAAAAGTTCAACCCTGGTCTCATCAGACCATAACACATTTTCCCACATGCTTTTGGGAGACTTGATGTACTGTTTTGCAAATTTTAGCTAGGCCTGGATGTTTTTCCTGTGTAAGAACAGGCTTCTGTCTTGCAACCCTACCCCATAGTCCAGACATATGGAGAATACGGAAGATTGTTGTCACATGTAGTAAACAAACTGTACTTGCCAGAAATTCCTGCAGGTTCTTCAGTGTTTCTGTAGGTCTCTTGGCAGCCTTCCTGACCAGTTTTTGTCTTGTTGTTTCATCAATTTTGGAGGGACGTACAGTTCTTTGCAACGTCACTGTTGTCCCATATTTTCCTCCAATTTTTGATGACTGTCTTCACCGTGTTCCATGGTATATCCAGTGTTGTGGAAAAATTTTTGTACCTTCTCCTGACTGTTACCTTTCAACAGTGAGATCCCTTTGATGCTTTCTACGCTCTCTGTGAACCATGGCTTTTCCTGTAGCAGGCAACTGAGTAAATGTCAAAATCCTACTAGGACAGCTGAACTTTATTTGGGGTTAATCAGAATCTCTTTAATTGATGGCAGGTATTTGGAACTGTTCATAATTACCTCCACTTTGACTAAAGCCCCAGTTCCAGCTGAAGAAAAGCAAACCCAAAGCATGATACTGCCACCATCATGCTTCACAGTGGGGATGGTGTTCTTATGGTGATGCCAAATAGACTGAATGCTGTAATTAAATGAAAAGGTACTTCAACAAAGTATTAGTTTAAGGGTGTGCACACTTAGCAACCAGCTTATTGTACATTTTTTATTTTTTTTTCTGATAACAGATTTGTTTGTTTTTCAATTGAATTGTACAGGTTATAGGTCACATTCATCATCATCTTCTTTCGGCTGTTCTCGTTTGGGGTCGCCACAGTGGATCATCTGTTTCCATTTCTTCCTGTTCTCTGCATCTTGCTCAGCCACACCAGCCACCTGCATGTCCTCTCTCACCACACCCATAAACCTTATCTTAGGCCTTCCTCTTTTACTGTTACCCGGTAGCTTCATCCTTAGCATCTTTTTCCCAATATACTCAGCATCCCTCCTCAGCACATGTCCAAACCAATGTAATATTGCCTCTCTGGCTTTGTCTCCAAACCTTCCAACCTGAGCTGACCCTCTAATATACATAGTTTTGTTTTAAACACCATAAAACTTCATCATATTAAAAAAACTCAGATATTTCACCCTTAAATACTCACAATAAAATCATATGACAACCATTAGAGAAATAATGTGATCCTACACTACAAGAATCATCATATGACCTGCACCAAAAATCCATGAAATGAGTTTTGCAAATACATTAAAAAGTACACAATAAAAATAACTAAAAAAGTACATTTAAAAACACTTTTGTCACGCACACCCACTTTTCCTAATTAATCAATGATTTTAATTTCAAAAGAGGGGCTATGCTTACATTGTCATTCAAACCCGGACACTTATTTGAATTAAGCCTCAACTGCCAGATTAACTCCTGTTTTTCCAGTAGTATGGACCAAGGGCTACCCGTGGTTTCTCTCAACCTTTTCTAAGACTATAAATTTAAACCAGTGGTCCCTATGCTGTTCAGCATGCCTAAACAAAGTGTTTGTGGTTTTATATTTTTTTATTTCAAAAATATGATGTTCATAAATTTGGCTATGTATCTCATGCGTCACACAATTGGCAAAGGGCCCTTTAAAACCCTCCCATTGTATCACAATTAAATTTTCCTTGCATAGATACTGACACATTATTAATGTTAATCTATTACAATCCAAAATAAACTTGCACGTATTACACCTCCCACATTTGTACATCCTGGAATTACTTACAATAAAATTATTTCGCCTTTCTAAAATGTTTTTTTTTTAATTGTATCCCTTCCTATATACTATGATGGGCTTTTCCCCCACCATCTCAAACAACAATTTTTTTTCTCATGACATATCTCAGTTCTTATTCAATATCAATCGATCTTTAAACTCTCCAAATTAAAGGAAGTAATGAGGGCCTTAGAATACTTATTGTGAGCCACTCTTGTTTCCATCGTAAAATCACCCAAATCTTTATCTACTTTTAAAATAGGGTTAAAGTGACCTATTTCCCTCTTCATGGAAACTTCCTCTATAAGTCTCTGCACCATTGGCCTAGGATATCCTCTTTTACAAAACATCCCCAACAGTTTTTCACATTCAATCTTAAATTCCTTTTCTAGAGTACACATACAGGTAGCCAGGACCAACTGCCCCTTAATCACCGCTCTCTTCTGCCTATATAGGTGGGAGCTTGTAAAGTGCAATAGCATGTTAGAATAACCAAGAGTGTAACAAGCATGCTGAAAACAAGGATTGCTCAGCATGTACATGACATAAAGTACCGGAACTGCAACAACTCATTGGCAAGGCACGGCAATGAAAAGACTGGCCATAACTCCTTCAGGTTCCATATCATAGATATGGTTGAAAAGGGAACACTACGAGGCTCCACCAATGGCATTGTGGAGAAAAGGCAGCTGGAATGGCAGATCCAGCTTAATGCAGGCAATCCACCAGGACTCTACACCGTAATCTCCATCAACAGTGCAATGAACCTAAGAAAAGTGTGTTATCATGCTTACTCCTAACAGTGACTAATTTCCTAATACAAATGTTTAATATTTTCTGTTTTCTCTAATCCACTGCCGCAATTTGTGCTCCCTGGCTAAATGTTAATGTTCTGGTTGTTCCACTCTTGGCATATCTTGCATTTACTCCCCTAGGTTTTTACCACATTTACTTAAGTTTCTGGAGACTATTGACATGCTCCACAGTTGCTCTAGCATTACCCGAATTGAGATATGGTTATTCTAGTGGGCTCCGCTGAACATCCTCTGGTCATCTACCGGACAAAGCATTAAAGGGCATGAGAAGGCATGACACCTGTTTAATAATTTTGTAAGATTTTTAAGATGTTTAAGATTCTGACACCAAATAGTCTGGTCCTATTATTCAACCCTGAATAACATTCCCTGGGTTAATGTTAATATAACTTTGGTCATAATTTAGAATCCTCGATTTAATTACTTTCCAGCTGTGTGTTAGTTTACCTGCACATTTGATTAATAGGTAGGTCTGATGAAGCTTACTTGCGAAAGTGCTGGTTATAATGCAGCCAGTCTCCCCCCTTTGATTGAGGTCTTTGTGGTAAGTTTATTCCCATAGGTCCATCTCTATACAAAATGAAAGTAACACTGATAACCAATGAGAGTAGAGAGTTTGTATCTGTATCTACATAAATTACTGTAACTCTGTCAACTAATGAAAACAGAGTTTTTATATCTGTATTTACTTTTTTAGGCGAGGCTCAGATTCTAAACCTACCACCCTAGAAAACAGAAATGGGAAGAAACTGAGGGTAATGCTGCTCAATGCCAGAAGTCTAAATCTCAAAATGCACGCACTCGAGGCCCTTCTCAGTATGGAGAACATCGATGTCTGTGCTGTAACTGAAACCTGGTTCAAGGCTCCTGAGAGCACCCCGGCACTATTAGGTTTTACCTCATATCATGCGTTCCGGCCCCAAAACCCGGACCACACCACAAAAGGAGGGGGTGTATCCATATTCGTAAAGGATACCCACACCTCCAGGTTGGTGGCAACGAAGCCGGAAACCATCCAGGTGCAACTAACCATAGGCAAAACTGCTCTACAAATTGTAGCATGCTACAGGCCACCCTCTCAAACTCAGGAACCCCACACAGCCTTCCTGAAGACACTGGAGGGTATAAATGTATCTCCAAACACCATCATATTGGGTGACTTCAACTACCCGAATATAGACTGGGAACATTACTCAAGCCCTAACTTTCTAGCCCAATGGTTCCTGGAGTTCATAAATTCAAATGCCATGGAACAGCTAGTCACTGTTCCCACGAGAGGAGAAAATATACTAGATCTCATTATCACAAACATGGGGACAAAATGCTCCACATCGGAAGTATATCCCTCATTGGTGAGATCTGATCATAAACTAATCTCACTGGAAATCCACATCCCGCTCCCACCCCAAACAAAAAAAGACCACAGTGAAGAACTTCTCTAAAGCAAACTTCACACTACTCAAGACTGGTGTGGTATCCTTCAAGGCCCCTGAGCCAGTGGAAACCACAACCCAAGCTGCGGAAGCCCTTACAAATGCCTTCTATGAACACCTCCAGGACTGCATGGATCAGGCAATCCCAAATAAAACCAAGACTCTTTCCACAAAGGGCAAACATCCAGTCTGGTGGTCCCCAGCCATTAACAAACTTTACAATAAGAGGAGAAAGCTATTACATGATAGAACAAAATCCATAAAAGGAAAGTCACCCCTGATCATTATTAGTAAAAAAATACAAGCACTCATAAAATCAACTAAGGCCAATTTTGAGAGAAAAATTGCCATGGATTCAAAGGACAATCATAAGGCCTTTTTCAGCTATGTTAGGAACCTGGGTGGAAACTCCCAGATATGCTCAGAATTAGTCCAAAATGATACAAAAATCACTGAACCCACAGACATTGCCAACATACTGGCAGACAGGTTCAATGCAAACTTCACCCTCCTCTCCCCCTGTAAAGGAGAGATAACTATCCCAGCGGAGTGTAGCCTCCCAGACATCTCAAATGCGCAGGTGAAAGCTGCTCCCTCTAAAGCTAAAAACACAGCACCAATGGGACCGGATGGTGTCCCCGGCTGTGTGCTACACGAGCTAAATGAGGAATTAAACCCGCACATAAGGCAGCTGTTTAATCTCAGCCTTACCACAGGATACGTGCCCAAGGAGTGGCGTACGGCAACTGTGGTCCCACTCCACAAAGGCGGTGCCTCTACGGACCCTGGTAATTACCGCCCCATAAGCTTAACAAGTCTAGTCTGCAAAGCTATGGAGAGGATCATAATGGAGCTCATAAACAAAGATATAGGGGACTTGCAGACATTGGACCCGACCAAGTTTGGCTTTGTCAAGGGCAGATCATGCCTTTTGAACTTGGTTGACTTCTTTGAAACAGTCACCAAGGCCATTGATGAGGGAAAGGCAGTCCATACAGCCTACCTTGACCTTGCAAAGACTTTCGACACAATACCCCACTCGGGTATTGTAGAAAAACTTACCAGCTTAAATGTAAACCCATATGTCACAAGATGGGTTGCAAACTGGCTTAAGAACAGAACCCACAGGGTTAGAGTTGCTGGCGCTATGTCAGACTCCAAGCCAGTCACAAGTGGTGTCCCACAGGGCTCAATCCTTGGCCCCCTATTGTTTGGCATCTACTTCTCAGAAGTACAGGCCAACATGGGAGGACTTTGGCTGACAAAGTTTGCAGACGACTGCAAACTGGGCGCCATAGTGGAAAGTGCATCGGACACGGATATCCTTCAGAAGGGACTCACGGAAACAGATAGCTGGTGCCAGAGCCATGGCCTGAAGTTAAACGCCAAAAAGTGTATAGTCATACCCTTCGGGAAAAACAAGGTAACCCCAAGCTACCATATAGGTGGCAATCCACTAAGCACAGAAGAGGTTATCAGGGACCTGGGGACCCAGGTTGACAGTGGCCTTTCTTTTGACATTCATGTTGCTAAAGTGGTTAGAAAGACCTTCTACATTGCCCACCTGATCATGAAGGGATTCACATCCAGATCTAGTGAGGTCATTGTTCCCCTGTACTCTTCACTTATCAGACCATTCGGGATGTATCTCACCCGACATCTGCAGCAGTTGGAGAGACCCCAAAAGTTCCTCACCAAAAGGATAAAGGGACTCCAAAATCTTTCATATGCTGCCAGATTGAAGAAACTCCAGCTCTATTCAGTCGCATACCGTCTGCTCAGAGGTGACATGTGCCTGACATACAAGGCCATGTCCAACCCGGAATTAATGGACATGCTCCACCTCAAAAATCCAAATCCACCAAAACCACTAGAGCAAGCGACTTAAACCTTAGCACGGATATAAATAGGACGTGCTGGAGGGATAGATTTATCACTCAGAGACTCCCTATGCTGTGGAATAAAATCCCGGTCCATGTGAGGCAGAGCACCTCTCTGGCTCTGTTCAAGAGAAATCTTGATCTGTGGATGGGAGATCGTAGGTTTACCCCGGGAATCATCTCTGTGTCACTGCTGGACAGAGGCACAACAAACTAATGGGCACAGTATTTTTTCATATAAGGGGTGGCGTAAGCCACAAAACTTTGGGCTAGGCTTATAAATGCCTTAGGGCAGATAGCCTAGTATAAACCTATGAACCTATGAACCTGTGTATTTGCATATTCCTAATGTGCTGATACTGTACAAAGTATAAATATCCCGACTGTCTGTGGAGTAGTTGGTACAAGACTCAGAGAAAGAACGGTTCTGCCACCAATCCTGCTAAAAACTTGAAACTTGAAAACTTTTAATAAAAATAAAACAATGATAAAATAAAACACACTGGCTCATAAACCGGATAAGCACTTTTGGTGTAATACCTTTTTTCAAATCCTAAATGTTAGCCAGTAAAACTTCCTGTTAAATACCTTCATTCTCTGTTATTCACTCATTTAAAGATACATAGTAGCTATAGCAATGTATACACCCTTTCAGTTAGGTTATTTAGAGTGCTGAAGAGGTTTTCCTTTTAGTGCAGGTTTTAAAGGAACAAATTTTTATTTATTCATTCCAGTTTGATAACTGGGGTGGTCCACTGGGCTCAAGGAGCCCATTTTCAGTGCAGGCCTGGGGAGAAAAGCTCCAAAATTACAAAGATACAATAAAAATACAATAAAAATATGATAAAAAGTACAATAAAATGCAGTTATGAATAATCCTAGTATTATATAATATTTTAAATAAAATTGTAAGATGATACAGTGAGATGTAGCAAAAAGATGTAGTGCAGTAATTGGAGTATAGGAGACTTGAGGATAGTTCATACAGAACATGCTTGGTAACGAAGATTGGTAGTGTAAAGTATGCCGAGTAGTAGGAATAAGTACCTAAAGTGGAGGAAGAAGAGAGAGGCAGTTGAGTAGTGAAGCAAGAAGCAATTGTTTATTAGAAAGAAGAACATAAGTGAGAAAAAAGCAATAGGGGGTAATACAAGGGGGACAGAGGGTAAAGTTAGTAGAAGAGTGTTGGACACAGTTTGTAGAATGTTAGAGTCATTAGTTAGTCAAATGTAATATAGGTTTAGATGGAAGAAGTATATAGGGGAGAAAAGTACAGAAAGAAGGGTATGTGTAGTATTTACACTATGTAAGAAATATCAAGGGGAAGCTGTTGGGCAGAATCGCAAGGTGAAGAAGTATTTAATGAAGAACAAGTAGAAATGAGTTTAATGGTATTAGGGGGGCAGAGAGCAATTACATTTCCAATTTTGGCAGAGATGAGAATGGAGCTGGGATTTAAAGAGTTCAAGGTTATTGGAGATTCTTAGAGAGGGGGGAAGAGAGTTCCATTTTTTTGCTAGGGAATAGGATAGCAGACACTGGCCAACGGTACGTTTTGGTTTGTGAATAACAAGTTGATTTTGTTGTGCAGATCTTAGGGTTCTGTGGGGAGTATAAGAAGGAAGGATGTATGCTAGAGCAGGGCATGCAGTAGGTTTAAAGATTAATTTGTGGGCTGTAGTGAGTTGGAGGTAATCGAGGTAGTTGGGAAGCTCTAGCCATTTTAGCATGTGTAGGGAAGAGCAATGGTGGGAGTAGTGTTTAGATTTAGTAGCGAATTTGGAGATTTTGTTGTAGCAGATTTCTAGTTTTGAGGACATGGAGGACGCAAGATTGGTTAGAAGAGGGGCACCGTATAATAGTGATGGTAGTAAGTAGGTAGTGGCAAGAGTTTGCCTGGTAGAGGGAGAAAGGAAGTGAGAGTTTCTGTATAGTAACCCAAGTTTTTGATGTTTTTTTTTATATTTAAGTGGACATGAGTATCGAATTTTTGGTGTTCGTCGATAGTAACACCGAGAAGTTTAGTTAAGGGGACAACTATTATTAGGGAGTTGGAATTACTGGTAATATTGAAAGATTGTTTGTTAAGGTGCAGGTTTTTAGAGGGAGAGAAAAGTAGGATTCTGGATTTATTACTGTTAAGGGAGAGGTGGTTTTGAAACATCCAGTTCTCAGTGGCTGTAAAGGCAGATTGGGTAATTGCTTGGAGAGCAGGAAGATTAGGAGCAGAGCAGATTAAAGTAGAGTCATCTGCATACTGTACTATTTTAGTATTGGGAATGGCTGCATGGAAATCATTAATGAATATATTGAAGAGCATTGGATCGAGTATTGAATCCTGGGGAACCCCCGGTTGGGGTAGGAAGGAAGATTGAGGTACTAGTTTTCCATTTCACAGCCTGGGATCTGTCAGAAAGATAACTCTTAAACCAGGTAAGTGAATGCTGATCTTGATTGAGGTTAGACAGGTGGGTTAGAAGGTGGGAGTGAGAGACAGTGTCGAAAGCCTTGGAAAGATCTAGAAGGACAGTGGATACAATTTCTCCTGAGTCCCGAGCATGGTTTACCATGTCTAAAAATGAGAGGAGAGTGGTTATTGTACTATGGCTGGGGCAGAAGCCATGTTGAGTAGGGGTAAGGAGGTGGCTACGGATAAGGAAGGGCATAATTTGGTGGTGGATGCATTTTTCTAGAATTTTTGATATTGGGGAGAGAATGGCTATTGGATGGAAATTAGAGATGTTATTGTTTTTGCCTCCTTTGTGAAGAGGTAGGATATTGGCAGCACGCCACAATTTGGGGACATAAGATTCATGAATGGATCGGTTAATGGGAATGCTAATGGGGATGGCAATGGCATCTGCAGCAAGCTTTAGAAAGTGTGAGGGGGATATTGTCAGGGGCATTGGAGCAAGGCTTAAGTTTAGTGAGAAGCTTTTTGATGTGAGAGATAGAGATGGGTTTTAGATGGAAAATAGAGGGAGAGGTGGGAGAGGGAGATTGAGTGGGGGAAGGGAATGTAGGGTTGAGTGGAGGGGAGGAGATATTATTGGGGAAGGTCTTGGTGAGTTCAGCTATGGAGGTGGTAAAGAAGGAGTTGAATTGGGTGGCAATTTATATGTCTGTTAAATTACTATCAGGACAGGGATTGTTTTTTGTACCTGGTTGCAGAAGAGAGTTTATGGAGTTCCAGAATTGTTTTGGGTTTTTTGAATGGGTAGATTGTACTTTAATGTAGTAGGATTTTTTAACTTTTGTAATAAGCTTTTTGGTTAGGTTATGGAGTTGCTTGTATTTGAGGAGGGTGTCAGAGAGTTTTTTCTGATTGTAAAGTTTCCAAGTCTTGTCTCTTTGTTGCATAAGTGATTTAGTATCTTTAGTTAGCCATGGGGCAGAGTAAGGTTTTATACGCTTAGTTCTAGGAGGTGCTTGGGCATTTAGAATGTCTAGGAAGGTTGTATTAAAGGAATGTACAGCTTCATCTAGGGGAAGAGATTTTAGATTGTTCCAGTTGGTTTGTTTAAGTGTTTCTGAGAATATAGAAGGGTTGAAGTTTTTGAGATTATGAGTAAATTGATGTTGATGAGGGGAGGAGTGGGTAGCTTGGAGAATGGAAGTTGGGAGATAGTCACTCATGGTGTCTGGTAGGATAGCAGAGTGAGATATCTTATTTGGGTGGGAGGCTAAGATCCAGTCCAAGGTGGACCCTGGGGGGTTGATTCTATTAGGTCTGGTAATGCCGTCTATTAGTTGTGTGAAGTTGAATAGATTAATAGATAAAGAGGGATTATTGTTATTAATTTTGTTCCAATCTATATTCACATCTCCTAATATGTATGTCTCTAGTTTAATATTAGTTGAGGACCATAGTAGAATGTTTTCAAGAGTAGGGATATTATTTCCAGGGGGAATGTAGATGCTCATAATGCAAATACTTTTATAGTTATTCAATTTGAGTATCCCTATGACTATTTCAGCATTGCAAAATTGAGGAATGGGGTTTTGGTAAGGACTGAGGTTAAGCAGGCTGTTCTAGATTAATGCTACTTTTTTGATTTGGCGGTCACATCTGACTGCATGAAAGCCAGGGAGAAGGATCTCAGAGTCAGTGATGTGGGGTGTTAGCCATGTCTCAGAGAGTGATACATGTCTGGAAGAGTATGGTTAAGCCAGGCATGGAAGAGAGTTATTTTATTTTTTAAACTGTGGGTATTGATTGTAACTAGCTTAAGGAATTTGTGGTTGGAGGTATTGGGTGAGGTAGGGGAAGAAAGGTTAGTAGTAGTTTGAGGACCAGGGTTGGGGTGTATGTCTCCTGCTAGGAAAAGCAGGATAGAGGAAGAAGAGAACAGGATCTTTGAATTACTTATAGTAGTTTGTGGAAAGAACATTTTTCCTTTGGGAGTATGGAGTTTAATAGAGTAGGGTAGCAGTTTGAGTTTGAAATAGTGAAATGGGTTTGGTTGAATTAGGCAGGGGGATATAGTGTGAAAGTGGGATGAGAAGGGGTGGAGCTGGTGGAGGATATTGGAGGTGGGGGAATAAGAGGGGGGAGTTTGTAAGAGGAATAAGAAGTGGCAGAGAAAGCAGTTAGTTGGAGAAGAGTAGTTATAGAGTGGATGAAGAGAGTTTGTGGAAGTGGTGATATCTTCATCGTTAGATTTAGGTGTAAAGGGAAGTGCCAGGATGTTGTAAGGGTGTTTTAGAGTAAGAGGGAGGAGTGAAGGAGAGAACAGGAAGATACAGGACAGAGTGGAAGTGAATATTTAATTGAAAGGGTTTAGAGGAGAAGAAGAGATGGGATTGGTTGGAGGTGGGGGGTGGAGTAGGGATGGATTGGTTGGAATTGAGGGGTGGAGTAGAGATGGGATTGGATGGTGGTAAGGGGGAGGAGACATGTAAGTATAAAAGTAGGAGTGTTGGGGTGGGTGGGAATTGGGGGTAGGGTATGTGAGTGGAATGAGCCCGAAGGGCGAACGGAGCGTGGCAGACCCAAAGGAAAGGATGCAACAGGAAGACTAGAAAAACAATCAGTATAGTGAATGGTAAGAAGAGGAGAAGGTAAGTAAGGAAAGCAGAGGTTGTGGGTGTAAGGATAGGAAGAAGTATAGGGTTAGAGGTGAAGAAGAGGGGGTAAAATGCTATGATTTGTCAACTATAGAAAGTTGAAAGAAATAATAAGTAAATCAAAGGTGGGTGAAGACTGCTCTCTAGTGATCAAAACCAGTAGTGACAGTGATTAGAGATCACAGTAGAAGGCTGGAAGTGGAAAAGAATTCAGAAGGGAAGGGCTTGAGGGTGTTGGAAATACTACAAAGGCTGGGGTAACTTTGGTAAGGGTGGATGCGGAGTACAAGAGAGCAAGTGGAGGGGGTATGGCTGCTGGTAGTTCTGGCAGTTTAAACTAGACACCTAGCAAAAATCATAACATTAACCCATACAAGTAGAGATAATAGAACCTTAATTAACATACAATCTTAGTTTGTCTTGGAGATTCTGTCCAGGGGATACTTTAGATACCCAGGTAAGGAGAGACACAAGCAGGGAGAGATAGGAGAATATAGTTGGTCTTTGAAGTCCAGCAGGGCCCAACAGGAAGTAGGAAAATTAGGTAGAAGTAGTTTACACAAAATCTTAGTTTGTCTTGGAGATTCTGTCCAGGGGATACTTTAGATACCCAGGTAAGGAGGGACACAAGTAGGGTGTGATAAGAGAATATAGTTGGTCTTTGAAGTCCAGCAGGGCCCAACAGGAAGTAGGACAATTAGGTAGAAGTAGTTTGCACAAAATCTTAGTTTGTCTTGGAGATTCTGTCCAGGGGATACTTTAGATACCCAGGTAAGGAGAGACACAAGCAGGGTGTGATAGGAGAATATAGTTGGTCTTTGAAGTCCTGCAGGGCCCAGCAGGAAGTAGGAAAATTAGGTAGAAGTAGTTTGCACAAAATCTTAGTTTGTCTTGGAGATTCTGTCCAGGGGATACTTTAGATACCCAGGTAAGGAGAGACACAAACAGGGTGTGATAGGAGAATATAGTTGGTCTTTGAAGTCCAGCAGGGCCCAACAGGAAGTAGGAAAATTAGATAGAAGTAGTTTGCACAAATGGTAAATATAAAGTTAGGCCAGGGAGAAAAAGAATGCTCAGCAGCCACATGCCAAGAAGGAGATTTTCATTCAGGAGAAATGCATTCAGACCTGGTGGGTGATCTGAATGCAAGTTCATTATCCACTTCATTTCTTCAATTTCTGTTTGATTTACTAAATCATCATCTCTTAATGTTTCACGGAGCCTAGCTAGTGTCATAAACTTAAAAGAATGGCTACCAATTGCACTATTGTGCATATAAAGTGCATTGCTAGTAACTTTATTTCTTATGTCGGATAAATGTTTTAGGATATGTTCTTTAAACATTTGGTTCATTTTTCCTATGTAGTATGCCTTGCAGTGACTGCAGGTTGCCACATATATGATGTTCTTACTCTGACAATTTGCAAATCCTTCAAATTTATAGCTCTTCTTAGTTAAGGGATGTATAAAGATATTCGAGTTGTTAATGTAAGAACATGCCTTGCAACTTCCACATCTGAATGTACCAACTCTCCTACTCATTTGAAAGCTCCAATTTTCGGAGATGGCTTTAGTTTCTGTTTTATAACATAGCAGTCTTTTTAGATTTTTCCTGTTCTTAAAAGAAAAACTGGGTTGATCTCCAACAATTTCTCTAATTTTATTATCAGATGTTAATACTGGCCAAAATGTCTTAATGATGTTAGGAATAGCACATTGTCAGTACTATATGTTAGCTGAGATCACAAGTTAGACTTTCGCACTTTTTGTTTGGCCTTAATTATTCCTCCTTGGTCCGAAAAATAAGGTCTTGCTGTCTGAGATCATCGTTCCAAAGTAGTAGCTTCATTAGTTTGTATTCCTTTTATTGTATATCCCCTCTTGGTAAAGTCATTAATGAGTTTAGTTTGCTCTTCCATATACTCTTTGTCCCTCGTACAAAGTTTATATACTCGAGTTAATGGGTTGGTCACTGTATTATTAAGGACATGTTTAGGATGCATACTGGTATTGTGTAACAGATGATTACTCCATACAGGTTTTCTATACATTCTAGTATTGATATATCCTGTATCATCTAGCATCAACTTAACATCCTAAAATTCTATCTCCATATTAGAGGAGGTAATTTTAAATTTAAAATATGAAGTTGTTTTGGTCAAAAAACATACAAATTGCACCAAAAAAGTTAAGTCATCTTCCCATAGAAGAAAAATATCCACAAATCGATTGTAGAAAATTATATTATTGTTCCATTTGTTATTAACATCCACTTAACATAACTCTTCCCATCTTGCCAGGACCAAATTAGCATAGCAATTTGCGTATGGGGTTCCCATCTCTACTCCCAATTTCTGCAGATAATAGACACTACCATATAGAAGTACATTATTATATAAAACAAATTCTAGGAGACTGCATATTAGGTGGATATCTGCAGTTGTTTCATGTTTCACACCAAAGTCTCTGACGGCTTCAGTCCCCCATTCATTAGGTATGGAAGTGAATAAACTGTTCACATCCAAGGTTACTCATAGTATATCCTTAGAGATGTCCATCTGTTTTCTGAGTTTTTTTGTATGTGATGAAGTTTTATGGTGTTTAAAACAAAAATGATTATACAAACATAAAGGATTAAACTAAATGAATTCATTTTTGGGTGTCTGTCTTTGAAGTTATAATAACGGAGCTGGGTGGTTTTTTTTTTCACAATGTATAAATACCCCAATTGTCTGTGGAGTAGTTAGTACAAGACAACTGAAGTAAAACAAAGAGAAATTATTGCCAAGCTCTCACCTACCTATGTTGGATGTTCTTAAAAAATAAAGCTTTTAACAACCAAAAGGGTGACTTTAGTGGTTTTATTCAACTTTTGAGATAGGAAAATATGAGATTGTAGATTGAGGACTAGGTTTATTCTCTTAAATTGACTTGGAAGCTTGTCCAGCTAGATTGAGTTCATCAACTGGAATTCAATCTTTGTATGTGTATTTTTTAAGCTCCATAGTAGCAGTTTTTGGTGGAATATAAATACATGCCTGTGTAATCCTCCTTCCTTTCCAATAGCTGTTTGCTACCACAAATTTACCCTAAATATCTTTTTTCCCTCTTCTGTCACTATTGGAGCTCCTCTAGCAATTATAATAATTACTCCCCTTTTCCTTTGTATCTGATATTGTGCTAAATATCCACCCTGAAATCCTTTCTTTATCAAATTCACATTTCTTTCCAAATGTGTCTCCTGCAGAATTGCTATTTGCACTCTGCATTTCTTTATATAATTCAATACTGCTACCTTTTTATCTATATCTGTAAGGCCATTTATGTTCCAAGATATTATGGATAGTATAGCCATTATGATAAGAAGTTAGTGTTCTTACGTACTATACAAGACAGCTTTTTTGAATGTGTATTTCCAACTTCTGTGTTACATGCACGCACTAATATTTGACAGCTAATATTTCATACAGTTGTTTCTTGTTATCACCATTTGAACCTATGTCACATTTTTCATGAATTTTTATTTAAATTAAAACCCTCAAATAAAAAAAGTAAATGGATTTGTAAAATGCCCTACAACCTGTTAATGTAAAAGAAAAACACAAAAGTACGTAAATCTTTAAAAGATGAAGTTGAACTTTTCAGATAGGAACAATTTCCCCAAATCGGCAAATACACCCACAGGCATTACCTAGATTAAAATTAAGATTACCTATGCTAAAATGCATACAATAGTCTGTGCTCCCATTTATAGTTATTGGTACCTGTTCTTGTCTTATCTCTATTCTCGTCCCAGATGTGAAAAATAGTTTGTGCTTCTATGCTTTCAGAAAATATTAACTTTTAGCCTTATGTCAAAAGTTTTCTGGTTGTCTTTAAATAAAACCAAATTATACACTGTTCTATTAAATGCATTAATGTAGCAATGCTGCTAGAAAAGCTGCAATCTCTTATTCACTTCCAGTAATTTCAAATTTTATTTTTTGCCAAATTCCTTGCCCTTGTACTTTTAAATTTTGTACTTCCCTCAGCAAAGAATGCTTCAGACTTTCAGATTAATTGCTGCACCTGCAGAAATCTCATCTCCATGGAAACATAGCCAACAGTGAGAGGAAAAAAAACACAGTTTACAACTCTGCAGCTCTATGAAGGAATTGTTGTCAGTTTCACTCAGAACAGAATATAACAAAATGTATAACTTTTAGCTGCAGACTTCTTAAACCCAACTGAACATTTGCTAAATGAAGAAAACAAGCTGATATTGCATATGAAATAAACTTGGCATTTCTCATGACTTTCATCATGTTGTCTTATTTTTCAAGCGTGCTTGCTGACAAAAATATTTGTTTCTAGATTAAGCCAAAGGCATTATTCCTTATATTCACCTTTGCAATAAATAAATAAGAAGTTACATAGAGAGGGGGATGCAGAGAAAGAAAATATCTCACCTCTTTGTATAATAAAGCAGTGCACTTTTACATCCCACCTTCCTACACAGCAGCCCAAGATAAATCATATTTACTTAAATTTGCCTTTGTACAGTCTTTCCTCTCTTTTTATATTGTAAAGCCTATGTTTCTTACAACTAAAAAAGTACTTGTTTACTTTAATGTCTTTGTCACATATAACAGCCACGGAAAAGACTCAGCCTTACCCCACATTTAAAATACCCTGACAACATACCACACAAAACTGCTTCTCTATATAACATAAGTTTATATCATGAAATGCTTTATACAAATTATATATATATATATATATATATATATATATATATATATATATATATATATATTGTTTTTTTTTTACTTACAGTTACTTTTATCCTTCTAAACAGTAATGTGTGGGTATATGCTTTACAGTCCACCCACAAATGTAACAAAAGTCCAATCTTTCTCAACCACCTTTTATTGTAAAACCATATTTCACAAATGTGATTGATGCTTTTATAATCTCACATTTATGCACGAATTCCAGTTTTGCTGGTCTTCTTCCTGTTCATCTCCATCTCCCAACACTAGACTTTCGTTTGAGTCCAAGGTACTTCTGATTCTTCTTATCAACTCCTGTGCTTTCTTCTGTCTGTCAGGCATTTTCCTTTAGAACATTGGAAAAGATTTCACTGGCAAAGTACTTTGAGCTTTTTTGTCAGAAAAATGAGAAGTAGATTCCCCTTATTTTTGATGGCCAACTTTTCGTCAGATTAACATTTGTATTTTTTCCTTAGCCTGCTCTGCATTAAAAAATGTCTTTGATCCTCCTGGAAAAAATATTCTGAAGACAGCTGGTTACAGCAGCTTGAATTTCACACATGCATTTCTGCATTCCCTGATTGCTGGGATAAATTTGCTTCTCTTCTGCCTGGTGTACAGTGAGTAATCACTTTCCACAAACACCCTTCTGTCCTCAATTGTTAATAATTTTCCCTTCTTCCACAGTTTTGTCAGGATCAACTCTTTCTGCTGGTATGATTGCATCTTTACTAATACAGGGATGGATACTTTCTCATGATCAGGTTTGTTGCATGCAGTCAATATGTCATTTCAATTAAATTCTGCCATGGAATACCAATCCAATTGCTTGTTTTACTTTCATAAAATGAATATAGTGTATTCCTTCCAGTTTCTCTGGTACAGCAGAAAATCTATGGTTTCCTCTGTGTGCTCTATCTTCCAGTGATACAGTTTTTTTTTTAATAGCAGCTCTTCTTGAGAAATGCCATACTCAGCCAGTATTTTCTTTATTTTAACCTCTGATTTTTGCAGTTTTATCAGTTCATCTGAATAGCTAGTTAAAGCTTCTTGTATTTTTCTAGTGTTTTTTTGTTAAAGTTGCTATACTCCTTCACTGTTTCATTTATTTTAATGACCATTGAGTACATTTGATGTATTTTCCCTTCCTCTAAATTACTGGAAGTCATCTCTTGTACAAAAGCTGAAGCTTGAACTGCTTTTTTGCTGAACAGCTGCAGGATTCTTCCCAGTCAGTGTTTTCTCTTCATCTTTTCCAGTTAATTTTTTTCAGGTTCTCTAAATTTCTTCTTTGCTGACACTAAGCAGTGTATTTACTAGCCAGTAACTGAATTTTACTCAATCTGGCAGAATTAGAATTTCTTATGTCGCAGTTTCTTTTTTTTCAGACTGGGAGAACTGAAATTAAGCTGTTGATCAGTATGCAGCCATCTTGAAAGTCACAATATACACTGTTAGTATATACAAAGATTCAGACTGTGCAAAGCCTCTGTGTGATATGTTTAAAACAGTATTTATGCATATATCTTTATAGTATTTATGGATATTTTACTCAAAGTATGTGACCTATATATATGTAAGGTAATTGTGAGTTACATATTAGCTGTAGTTATATAGCATGTGCTGATTTTTGCAGATTGTTTCATGCATGATTTGTGTATTATTCTGTAAATATATATTATTTGTACTTACTTGGTGTGCAAGACCTTGGATTCTGTCTGAAGATGTTCAAGAGACTGGACCATCCACCCAATTAAAAACTAACTAACTAACTACTCTGCATTTTTATATGCTAAATTAACTATCATTCATAGGTTAGATGATTTGAGGAGTACAAAATCTTAACCTTTCTTGGGGTTTGAGGGCTAATTGGGGGTATGGAGATGACATTAAGTGATGTAAAAATCAACTTATTAATTCCCCACTAATTCTGTGTTTTACTTTTTATTTGCAGCAACCATGAACATAAATTTAAATTACATGTAAAAACATAGATATGTAGGGCAGGTAGCTTTGGTACACATCACAACCTCAGTCACATCTTGATATCCTTTTGCAAAGCTTTTCTGTTTTCTTGTCCTTCTAGCACTGCTGTGAAAAGATTGTAGTTATACAGCTCCTACTGGCTATATATATATATATATATATATATATATATATATATATATATATATATGTGTGTGTGTGTGTGTGTGTGTGTTTATTTGCATATATATATATATATATATGTATCTAAAATAATCACCAACCTTTTTTTTTTCCTATTTTCTACATGAGGTCAGGGTGTCGTGTTAACTGTCTCCTTCTCTCAATTCAGTGCCACACTCCTGCCTTCTTCAGCACTCATGCCTGACTGTCTCAGATCTTCACTCACACGATCCATCATCCACCTCTTTGCTGGATGCCCTTGTTTCCTCTTACCTTCTTCCTATGTGTCCCAAATCTTCTTTACATGATTGTCTTCTGCTTTTCTGTGCATGTGCCCAAACCACCATAATCTGTACTCTTTAATCTTTTCTGCATTTGGAGCTATTTTGATTCCTGCTCTTATGTCCTATTTCTTCATCTATCCCATAGTGTGCATCCTACCACCCTTCTCGCGCTCTTTATTTCTGTCACCTCTAACTTTCTTATCTGCTGTGCCTTTACTTCCCCAGTTTCAGTATCATGCAGTAGTACTGGTTGCACCACTGTTTTGTACACCTTACTTTTCAGCTTCTTTGGCATTCTTCTGTCATATACTACACACACTCTATACCATATATGTATGTATGTTATTTCTACTGCAGAATGTTAGATTAAAATAGACTTATGCTATTGGGTGAAATACCCAGTGCCCATCAGTAAATATGCTTTTAGTGACAGAAATTACTTGCATAGAAAATTGACTGTGGGACCTATAAATTACCCGAAAAAAAGCTGGATTTAAAGGGTAAGCTAATGATAGCATCAGTAGCATTACTTAGTTCCTTCCAAACTACTTAGTTATGTGATCAAAAATTGGATTACAAACAAATAATATCGTACCTTACAAAATTAATTTTGCTCTCCTTTTAGCACATGAAAAGAAGTGACTTTAATACATTTCCCATTCCAACTATAAATCTTGTGCCTAAAATCTTATGGTCTTGACTGCCCATAGTAAGAAATGGTGGTTCTGATCTGAAGATTGCAGACATACTGCATTTATTCTTTTTCAAACATGTCCTTTAAAATATATTTAAAAAAAAATAAAACATAAAAATATATATATTTTTAACTATGAATGTGAATATGTTAACATACCTTTTTTTACTTTGTATGTTTTCTTAATATAGTGTTTTTTTAAATTTTTCTGAGATCTATGTAGAGCCTATATGCATGAATATGTGCGTAATACTTTTACTCTATGTTATTAGTATAAATATGATAGTTTTCCCTGTGTTATATGCAAGCTTGTTTATGTATATGCCAACATTTCTTCTGTTTAATGTGGAGCTTTTTTCCCCAGGCCTCCGCTGAAAAAGGACTAGTGTCCATTCGGACTTTCCTGGTAAACAAATGTAAAATAAATAAAAATATTTTCCCAATGAACGACTTGCCTCTGATTTACTCTCTGTAAAAAATATTACTGCTAGTCTTTGTATTTCATAACAAATGTAGATCACTTTACTTCTCTAAAAACTGTCTGCTGTGAAAACCACATAGTAACAGAGGCATAGTTTGGGGGTGGGGTGAAGAGGTCTGCTTCCCTGGGGTGCAAGGTTTTAGGGGGTGTGATCAGCTGATTTCAGTTGGTCAGTAGTGCAATACTGGTATTCAGAAATGAATGCTGATACTGCACTTGCAGACAGGGCTGAAGCTCAGAACCTAGATTTATCATTTTGGTCTGAGTACTGCACCTTTTATAGGTTCATAGGTTGGTACTAGGCTATCAGCCCTAGGGCCTATACAAGCCTAGCCATAACAATTCCCTGGCTATTTCTTCCCACATTATTTACTTTCCTGGACCCCTGTCTAGCAGGGCGACTGACGTGATCCCTGGGGTGAATTTCCTTTCTCCCATCCAATCGTCAAGGTTCCTCTTGAAGAGGTCCAAAGAGGCACTCTGCTTGACATGTATGGGCAATCTATTCCAGAGTCTGGGGAGTCTCTGGGTCAGGAACCTATCCCTCCAGCATGTTTTGTTTATTGTGATGACAAGGTTTAGATCCCTGGAGCGTGTAGCTCTGAGGGATTGGGATTTCTTTAAGTGTAGCATGTCCAACAGCTCTGGGTTTGACATGGCCTTGTATGTTAAGCAGAGATCGCCTCTGAGTAGACGATATGCGACAGAGTATAGCTGGAGTTTTTTAAGGCGGTCAGCGTAGGGCATCTGCTTTAGGCCTGTGATTCTTTTAGTGAGGTATTTCTGAGGCCTTTCAAGTTGTTGCAGATGTCTTGAGAGGTACATACCAAATGGGGCGTTGTATTCTATAATGGGTCTAATGAGGGATGAGTACAGTGGGACAATGACCTCCTTTTTTCTGGATGAAAAGCCCTTCGTGATGAGGTGTGCCACATAGAAGGATTTCCTGACTATTGTGGCGATGTGGTTATCGAAGGTGAGACCACTGTCCACCTGTGTCCCTAAGTCTGTTATCATACTTTCTGTGTTTAGTGTACTGCCACCTATATGGTAATTCATGGATACATGTTTTTTCCCAAAGAGGATAACAATACATTTCTTGGCATTGAGCTTGAGCCCATGGCTCTGGCACCAAGCATCTGTTTCTGTAAGGCCCTTTTGTAGAGTATCCACATCATTTGGGGATTCAATAATGGCTCCCAGTTTGCAGTCATCTGCAAACTTTGTTAGCCAGAGTCCCTTAGTGTTGACCTGTACTTCAGAGAAGTAGATGCCAAACAAGAGCGGCCCCAGGACTGAACCCTGAGGTACTCCACTTGTCACTTGTCTGGAGCTGGATTTGGAGTCAGCTACTTTTACAGTATGGGTTCTATCAGTAAGCCATTTAGCAACCCATTGGGTGACATAGGGATTAATGCCCAACTTAGTAAGTTTATCTATGATTCCAGAGTGGGGGATGGTGTCAAAGGCCTTGGCAAGGTCTAGATAGGCTGTGTGGACCACCTTACCCTTGTCCATGGCTCTGGAGACTGATTCAAAGAAGTCAGTCAGGTTCAGGAGACAAGATCGGCCCTTCACAAACCCAAACAGGGTGGGGTCCAGTGTTTGAAGGTTGCCAATGTCTTTGTTTATAAGTTCCATAATAATACGCTCCATGGCCTTGCAGATAAGGCTTGTCAGACTGATGGGACGGTAGTTTCCGGGATCCAAGGTGGATCCCCTTGTGGATTGGGATAACTGTAGCTCTGTGCCACTCAGTGGGCACGAAACCTGAGGTGAGGCTATGATTAAACATGACACTTAGGTGAGGTGCCAGTTCATATTGTAGTTCATGTAGTACACAGCCTGGGATGTCATCTGGTCCCATGGATGCTGTATTCTTGGCTTTAGAGAGTGCGTTTTGTACCTGTGTGGCCGTTATTACTGGAATTTGGCAATCTTCCGGTATTGAGATGGGCCATTTAGGGGGTGAGAGGGGGGTGAAGTTGGCACTGAATCGATCTGCCAGGATATTGGCAATATCCTTTGGATCAGTATGTATTTATTATTTTACTTGTCCTAGTATAATTTAGTGATTTTTTTCTAAAGCAGCCCTGTGGTTTAGTACTTACAGATCTTGTCTCAAAGCTCAAAATATCAGCACTCAGTCATGATCTGTGGTCAGTGTCTGTAAAAAATGTCCATGTTCTGCATATGTCTATGGAGATTTTTCCAGTACTCCAGTTGTCTCTAAACACAGAAATTGTAAGTGAAGTACCGCTAATCCAGTTCCAGTAGTTGTCATTAGTATGTACATTTGCTGTAGGTAAATTAATGTCTTAATGTCTTTCGGCTTTTCCCGGTTAGGGGTCGCCACAGCGGAACTCTGGTCCACTCATGATTGGCAGTGGATTTTTAGGGTGCCGAGTTGCCAGCCCGATGCCCAACCTTCAAGGAAGGCACACCCATTCACGCACACACCTACCTGCATGTCTTTAAATGTCAGTCGACCGTGGGGAGGACATGCAGACTCCACACAGAAGGCTCTCCAGCCGAGAATTGAATGGGAGAATCTCTTGCTGTGAGGCGACAATGCTGTGTATCAAATCAGGTAACACAATAAACCAATAAGAAAGTTTAGAAATAAGGAACATAAGTTTGCATATGCTAGTGTAGAGTGTCAGTTAGCTTGTTAGCTTAGTGCTGGCAGACTTTCACCATTACACTGTAGTCTCAGTTTCTGTTATGCCAGCAGAAGCAGTTAATAAACTGTGTGATATAAATTATGTAGCATGCCCCTCGATACAAATGTAGCCGTTGGTTTGCTACATTTCTAAAAAGAGAAGAGCTGTTAAAGGAATTTTTTGTCCTCTAGTATGAGAGGACTTTTTTTTTGCTCCATAATTTAAATTTGAGGGAGCGCAAGAGGAGGTGCCAAATCAGAGAATGATATAGGGCCCCAGACAAGATAGATATGACTCAGCATTGTAGACATAGTACAGTTACATTTGTGATGAAGTCTCTTTTATGGAACAAAAGCACTCAATGTTTTCCGGATTCTGTTTTAATAAATTATTTTTAACCATATCTGGAGTCTCTGTGGTGTTAATTTTTCTTGGTTACAGTACAGTTACTGCCTTATGATGCCTGGCCTTTACAGGTGTGTTTTTATATATTTGCATTATTAGTACTTCAGGGAGGAAAACTTACAAAAAAGTACAAAGCCCAAACAGTCTAACACTCCAGAAATGAAGGATATGTAGCATTAGGTACATATCATGCCATCTGGTGGTGGTGATGTGGTAGTATAGGTTTATGTCTCTAGGGTGAGTGTTTATTTTGCTACTGGTTCTATTTTTACTGACTGTGTAGCACATAAATAGCTACAGATACATAAAAGTCACTTTATACCAGTCACTGATAGTTTTACTGTGGAGTCTCAAACTTAACAGTATGTTTTACTGTTTCTGTTGTAAGCGAGTGGAATTGCAATCTGTCTAGGGGCATTAGGCTCATTAGGTGTGCACTCACAGTGCATTGTGGGTATGAAATAGATTTCCAATAAAACTAGATTACGAAGGATGCCTGTACCCATGTGGGCATTCAATGTTAGGAAAAGTTTAAGTTAGTAATAACTAGCAGAACTTCATGACAAGATAAAACTATGTCTTTTCAGATTCTATCTGTAGTAGTTCTTTATTGTTTTTTTCAGTAGGCTAATAGTGTTTAAAAGACAGAATTGATTTGAGGTCTTGAAACTTAAGTCAGCAGTACATCGGAAAATGACCCAAAAGATTTCATTCAAACAACTGAATTGACACAGTGTGATAACTTGTGACATAGTTCAAAATCATTTGTTTGCACAGGCATACTAGAGCTCACATCTTAAAGTTTGGAATGCAAGCACACTGTTTGCTGGAAAGGATAATGTTTTGCAAATTATCTTTAAGCAGACATGGGAGATGGTTTGTTTTACCACCAAGTGAAGTCCTGAAGTGCTGCATAACTCTGAAATATGTCAGGTAAACATAAGCAATTCAGATTGGGTAAAATAAGTTGTCTCATCCAGAGAAGTCCCCAGATCCCCCCCCCCCTCCGAGTTGCAGGACACATTAAAAAAGTTAAAAGGTAAAGTTATTGTCAGATAGCTGAGTTGCACTGTAGGGTTGTTGGCTATTCATTTCTTACCCCTTCCAAGAATTCTTCTTTGTGGTGGGACAAATAATGCACAGCAGCACAAAAAATCATGTTGTTGTTGTTCTTCTTCTGTTTCTTTTCATTTGACCACCAGCAGGCTTCCTGTGAAACAACCTCATTATTTCTGTAAAGTGGATTTCACTGATGGTTTTAGTCATCATGGCCCTGAGGACTAGTGATTTTGGATCATGATGGGATTTTATTATTTTTTTTCTGTTTTGCTATCACATTTCACTGATCATGTAGGGTAAATGGGGTCAATATCAGCAGATCAAAGTTTCAAAACTTCGAATCTGATAAGATCAAGACTATATGATCGAAGTCTTGAATCTTCGAATCTTTTAACGGAGATCTCCGTACAGCACGTAAAGGGAAGCTTTCCCTTTTCTGCACTGTAGTGCGATCTTGGAGTTGGTATTTTTAAGTAGCGGGGGGGTGTAGGTGGCGCAGTCCCCCACATGGGGGGTGCAGGGGGGCTTGCCCAACTGCTTAGAGCGTTTAAATGGTTTGTTTTTGTAGGTTTTTGTGTTTTATTACATTTTCGATGTTTCAAAACTTCGATTATATGGTGTCGACCATATCAGATTTGAAGTTTTGACACGTCGATCATGTAATGTAGACCCGGCTAAATGTAATATCTAAGGCCTTGCTCAAAGGTAATTCAAATTAAGCACTCTGATTTTTTGTTTTAATAAGTAGCTTTGTTCTGTGGGCTGAATTAAATTGTTTGCAGAACACAAGCATCATGAACATCTCTGGCTTTTGATTTGGTACATTCACAGTTAATTATTTCAGTTTACGTGACTTGTATTATAGTTGAAATACTACATTTTTTGAAACTTCAGCAACTTGCCCCTGTGTTTGAAGTATGTCTACATTTGTTGCAAATGTTTCTTTTCACAGGTATTATCAGTTTGCCTGGTGTTTGTATCTTTGTTTATCTGACAGCACAGTGATTCTGCTCCTATGATAGCTGTTGTAATTGTAATAAATAGCTTTTACACCCTCCAGTACAGAATCTTCCACATTTAAATCCTGGTGCTTTATCATTTTCAACTTTTCTTTTCTATTTATATCTTTGTTGTTGAAGTTTTCATTGTAGAGTATTTGCTTTTCTAGTGTTTTATCTATGCATATTCAATTTTGGGAGTTGCTGTTTTCAGTTATAATTTTATGTAACTGTGGTAAATAATACTTAAGTATCTTGTCTCATGACAATATGGAAGTAATGTAGCAAACATAGGAATACTGTATTAGAGACAAACCGGTAAATAATACTTAAGTATCTTGTCTCATGACAATATGGAAGTAATGTAGCAAACATAGGAATACTGTATTAGAGACAAACCTGTGACTTGCTAGTTTGTTTTATTGAACTCAGTACCCTCTTCAGCCCAAAATGCTCTTGAATGTGGGTAACAGCTGTTTTACTTGCAAACTGAGTTGTGAAAAAAAAATATTATTTAAATAATTAAGTCACTGTGCAGCTTATATGTAGTTTCTTGTTCTTTCCCACTAGATGCTAGAAAGGTGTTGCTTCACATTTTAGGCTTATGGGTTGAATCATAATGCTGACGTTAATTTGTGTAATTGTTTTGTTCTTTCTTACAGTTGGGCCATTAACAGAGCTAATTACATTCTGCACTCACTGTTGATTTCTCAGATAAATGCTTGTATTTAGTTTAGTTCAAAGGCTTTTGCCATGTTAATCTTTGGGATATTTTGTCAGTTTGCAGTTGCATTCTTGTAAGAGTATATTGTTTTGTTACTTAGATTGCATTACATTGCATGGTTTCTATCCCATTGAATGTGACATTTTACACTGTGATCCTGTCACATTATGGTGAATTTTGTAGAGGTGTGCTTTATGATTATTTCATTTGATAATATTGTGGTCCTCTTTAAAAAGGAATGCTTTGACTTACTTTATCTTTTGCAACATTACTCTACAACACTGATTTATTTGCTGGGAACTTTTGAAACTGAACATATAATATAGAAGCTCCACTTTGTTCATTACCTGTTGACATAATGCTAACAAAATTATTTATATGTTCCTACTTTCTGCAGTTGTGCTGTTGCATTGTACAAGAACAAGGGATTAATGCACGTCTCAGAGTTTATGCCACTGGTAAATAAATCGATATACTTTCATGGAAGCAACATGTAAGGAATGTTGCTTTCCTGGCTTTTGTGCCCTTGTACACCACCTTATCTCTGCATTGTAAATCCATTGGTAAATTTAACACTGGTGCTTTATTGCCAAAGATGCTGTCCCTATTTGGAAGTAAAGGAATAATGCTGCATTTGTGAATGGAGTGACAGTACAGAAATACAGTGAGGGGCTTTCATTTATAAAGTCTTGAAGTTTTAACAGGACATCAGCATTGTCATGCTTTACAATAGACAAAGTATATGAATGACTGCCCTGCCACTCAGAATTTAAAGAACAGTATTCCTGTAATGCAATGGGCAGCCTTAGACCATCAGAACACATGATTATGGTCACACCCATGTAAAGATGGCTGTCTGTTGGGAGCTTGCTTTTTTCTAGCAATTTATTTAAAAAAATAACTGAAGGTAGTTAGGGACTCATAGTAGTATGTAAGTGCCAGTTTTCACTTTCAGGGTCCAAAAATTACAGGAAGGACTAAAGATGAAGTGCAAAGATGTTTTGTTTACCATTTATTTTGCAGTAAGTGTGCTCTTATCACATAAAGGGAGCTTTTGGATTCTAAACTATTTAGTTGTTGGTGTATTTTTCACTGAAATTATATTTATTAAATGCAAGACACTTTTGTTTGCATTTCCTGTATGCTGAGCAGCTCCTAGGTACTTCCTGATTTTGAATCGCGTGGTCCTGCATTTTGATGATGCTGTGGGGAGATAAACAGCTTGTAATGAATAGGCATGTTTTCTGTGGTCTGTAGCAGCTTGCAGTGCAATCAATCAGTCACTTGGGCAATGGGACAATAAATCAAAAAATATATTGCATTTATATTTAAATGCAAAAGTAACAAAAGACAATTTGAACAGAATAAAATTACTACTAAAGTGTAAAATGTTTGGCATACAGTGTAATAACACAGCTATAACTTAATAAAGTCATCTAGTATGTGCTGGAAACACTTAAGAAAGAAAGCAAGGGATATGCAAGTCACTGCAATAACAGTGCACAGAAAAATGTTTGTGCATCAAAAGGTTTATTGCTGGAATAAAAAATGACCATTGAACAGACCGGGCTTCTTTGCAAAGCAGAAGCCCCAGCTCTATTTGGTATTGTGTACCTGTTTAATCTCTCTAAATGCTTAGGTTTTTTTTACATACCTTGACAGAAATGTGCTCCATTCCTAAGTAAGGGCATAATTAAAGTTCATGAAATTAACATTGTTTCAGTCGTTATTATCTAAACATGCTCTTCTCAGCATCTGCAGCATACTCAGAAGTACCTCCTTCTACAGGTCATATGGGGTTACATGGATTGGTAGCACTTATAAGTAGGTTTGTAAATTATTTTTATTAATCCTGTTGATCCTGATTCCTGCTACTACTGGAACTGTCTGGGCATCCTTCTTCCACATTGCTGTTGTTTCTGCTTGCAAATTATGGTATTTTAAGACATTGTATCTCTCAGTGCAAAAGACAGCATATTCACAGGGTGTAGCAATTTCAATGATCAACACCAGTTTTGTCTTTTTTCTTGGACTACTATATCTAGTTTTCTTGCATATATTTTTTGAACTGTTGGTAGTGGGTGATCCCATGTGATACATACTTCACCACGTTCGATAATGCTTTGTGGTTTGTTTCCAATCCTTTTCAGTTACTTCCATATTGTAGTGTTTACACAATCTCCAGTGCAAAAGTCTTCGTACATTATTGTGCCGTACAAAACGTTGACGGTCAGCCATGAGTGTATCACACCCAGCAATGAAATGTATACCTATTTGCAGTTCTGTTTTACAGTGTCTGCACTTGTCTGTTTCTCCCATTTTTTTTTCAATGAACTGTGTAAACTAATGTGTGTGTAGGCTACTGTTTTGGGCAGCTGTTATTAGCATTTCATATTCTGGTTTCAGCTCACCTCTTTTTAACCATTATTGCATCAAATCTTGGTCAACAGATTTTTCTCTGCTGTATCTGTGAACTTTCTTATTTTCTTTCTTTCTTTTATTGTCCTTTTCTTCATATTATTATTTTGTTTTTTGGCACATTATAGTGCACAGGTAGGCTTGTAGGGGCCCCAGTGGTTGTTAGCCTAGTAACAACCTGTGAACCTATAAACATTTAGTTGCTATTAAGTATACTTTTGGTATGATATTCATTCCCACTGTGTTCTGACATGCTTCTGCTAAACTAAGCACAAACGTCACCTTAGACTTCATCACTTCATCGTTTAGAACTTTAACAATATTTGGATCTGATGAGGTCAGCAAATATGTATGCAGTCCCATGTTTACAGATTTATATATGCAGTCTGTCTCAAAGAGGCACATACCTCCTTCCGAACAAAGGATATATAATCTTAGTAAGCACTTTTTTGTCATTAGATAATCATTTGATAACAATTCTTGAAACCTAGCATTATGGACAGTTGGACCACCCTTGTTTCTTCTACCAGCCTTGTTGACTTTGGTCTCCTGAGGCAGTGTAGCAACTGCCTCATGTACACTGACAACCCTCTACTAATAACTCAATCTGGTACAGAGTGTGAGAGATGTATCTGCACCAAGAATCTTGAATCCCTGATCTCTCACATTCGAAAGAGTAACATTGAAGAGGTTGTCAACTCACCTTCCACTACTGCACATAATACCACTACTCATACACACAGTACGCATCCATCACATAAATCACAACTACTAACCCTGACTAACTCTTTTCCTATTCACTAATACTCACCCTACATCCTTTATTTTTTTCCCTTTATGTTTCAATATACTATATCATTGCATATAAAAGTTATGTTTATATGTAAATTGTACCTTCCTCACAAAATCACTATGCGTATTATAATTTGTACTACTTGTGTGAAAAAAAAACACTGTTTTTATGTAACAATTGCTGTTTTTATAATATCTGTCATAACTTCCATATTAACTTTGTATGATTTCTTGGAGCTTTTCTCCCCAGGCCTCTACTGAAAATGGACATGTATCCAGCTAGCCTAGCCCGGTCAACAAATGTAAAATAGAAATAAATAAATAAATATGCGGAGCAGTGTCTCACCTACCAAGCCCTTAAGGTGTAACACTCAAAAAACAAATTTTCTTGTCATTGGAGACTCCATAGTGAGACACATGGATGTCCCACTCACCGGGTTAAATAAGGAGAAAGTCATGGTCAGATGCTTATCCAGTGCCAGGATTCATCAGCTCATGTATGCACACATTCAAATCCCTTGGTAACATGTACTATTATGACTCTGTCATAGCTCGTGTTGGAGTGAATGACCTGAGCTGTACCTCATTGGACTATATGAAGAGAGATGTAATTGAGCTCTCTGAGTATGTGTCCCATGCAGGTATGTCCCTAGCCTTGAGCAACATATTACCCTCACCTAGAATGATGCCACAGTATAAACAAAAGAATGATCGATTTCAAATATCGGTGAGTTTTTGGTGTCATTCAAAGGGGATCCAGTTACTGTCAGCCTGGGATGACATGGTCAACAAACCTTACTGCTTTGCCAGAGATGGTTTGTACCTGGCACCACTAAGCTTTTGGTTGCTAGCAAAGGCTCTTGCCTCCCCCGTAGGGCCTTTTCTAGGCAAGGTCTCAAAAACAAAAGTGCCGACATGAAAGCTGCCAGCCATAGCAAAATAAGAGTTATGCTGCTAAACGCTAGGAGCTTAAACCAAAAACTGCACACCTTGGAAGCACTTTCATCTCTGGAGGATTTAGATATCTGTGCAATCACAGAAACCTGGTTCAAGGCCTCAGAGAATATCCCAGCCTTGCAAGGCTACAGTGCCTTCCACACCTTCAGACTGAAAAACGAATGTGAGAGAACCAAAGGAGGCAGTGATGTTCTTCATTTCACATTGCTGCAGTCCTTACACTTGGGTATACCGCTGTCCTCGGTCGGCCCGAATACCAAAGTATATGGCTGGCGTCGGTCAAAGTAGCATTAACGCCAGGACGCCAGGTATAAATGCGCATGACCGGCGTCATATCCTCAGTCTTTTTGCCGCGTGGTCCGATGCAGAAGCAACGGGTTGGCGTCCTGAGATTTTCGAAACCGGAGTTTCAGACCGAATCAAAGTTGGCTAAGTACCCGTTGGGAATATTTTGGTTTTTCTTGCCTCAGTATTTTACCGGATGTCAGAAAAAGTAAATAACTGTATTTCTTGTGGGAAACAGATACCACATAGGGATTACCATAACTTGTGTATACCTTGTTTAGGGCCTGCGTTGTTGGGTGTCCCTCTTGTGCTAGGTTTAACAAGCGTACTATAAAGAGGAGATTAGATTGTGCCAGGTTAGTCTTGAGGCGGTTGCAACTACAAAATGCCGCCGGATGCTCTGGCGCCCGCTCTAAAAAGGACAAAGCACCTAGGCCTAGGTTAGAAGAACCGTCCGTCCGGACGTCGGTTCTTTAGAACGGAGGTTCAAACAGAAGTTTCCTTAGAGTCCCAGGGAGAGACTTTATTATTACAGGATGTGTCTTCTCAGGAGGTAGGCCAGGCTGAAGGGGCTTCTCAGGTAACTGTCCTCCCCTCTCTGCCTAAAGTGGTTAGGCCTTCCCCTACTGTTCCCAAGGCTTCTTCCAGGGGCAGGCCAGGTTTAGCTTCAGCAGGTGTCTCTCCTAGTACTTCTGGCCCTGTGCCCAAGAGACATATGCTTAGGATGGCTGAAGATTTAATTACTCTGATTAGGGGTTCTATGCCCCCTCCTGACAAAAGGCCTAGGGTGGATCCTGAACTTGGGAATTTTGAGCAGGATTCTGATACTTCTGAGTCTTCGGCTGAAGATTTGCAGGAGTTTTCTCCTTATTCTGATTCTGATGTGGATGACACTACTCCTACTGCTTCTCCTCCTGAGGATTTTTCATTCTCAGAGACTCTCCATTCCATGAGGGAGCATTTTAAATGGGAAGGTCAGGATTTCTCGGATTCCAGGAAAAGACTTAGGGAATTTTTGTTTTTACCCCAGCATAGGCCTTTAGCTATACCCCCTGTTCTTACTGTGGTGGAAGATGTTTTTGCAGAGGCTTCTCTTAACCCTGATTCTTTACCTCCCGCACCTGTTAAGCCGGACAGGTACTATAGGGTGCCTGAAGCTCATAAGTATCTTTTTAAAAGCCCTAGGGCTGATCCAGAGACTGTTACTCAGGGACCTAAAGGGGTTAAGGCTTCTGTTGTTAAAAATCCGGTTCCTCCGGATAAAGAGGCAAGGGCTTTAGACAGATGGGGAAAGAAAGTTTATACTTCTTCAACTTTAGCCATGAGGGCTTTGAATTGTCAATTCCACATGCTGAGATATCAAAACTATCTTCTTTCACAGTTAAAGTCTAAGGTAGATGCTCTGGCAGAAGGTATTGAATGTAAGGAGTTACAAGATCTAGTGCATGTTTCTGAACAGGTGGGTAAGCATTCCTTACAATGTGGTTTTGATGCTGTACAGGCCTCTTGGTGGCTGCCACTGGTTCTGTCCCACGCAGCACGCCTGGCTAAGGGATCAGAATTTAGCTGAGCATGTTAAGACAAGGATCTTGGATGCCCCTTTGCAATCTGATGTGTTATTTGGTTCGCCTGTTGAAGCAGTTTTAAAGAAAATGGAAGACAAAGCTAAGTCTATGCACACTGTTAAAGATTTTTTACAGGTTCAGCCTCCAAAGTTTAGTAGAAATTGGCCAAGCAAGGGGTGGACATATCCTTCTTATGATTCCCAGTCTAGGGGTAGGTCTGCAGAGCTCAGGGCTCTTTTAGATCCAGGACAGGGGGCTCACCTGCACAGTCTTCCGGTGAGGGCAGGGGTCAGCCCTTTCGTAGACAGACCCAATGACCTACCTTTTCAACTGCCAGAACCTTCCCGTCTGGCAGCACCTTTGGGAGGAAGACTGACACTTTTCAAGGAGAACTGGAGTTTAATTACCCAAGACAGATGGGTATTGGATATCATTCACCACGGTTACAGATTTTATTTCCATACCTTGCCACCTTTCAAGGGCATGCCAGACATTCCTCCTCAGCACAGACTAGAAGCTTACAGACAAATTTCTCTATTACTTCAGATAGGGGCCATACAACCGGTGCCTATGGCAGAAAGGGGCCTAGGATTTTATTCTCGCCTATTCCTAGTGCCAAAAAAAAGGGGAACACGTGGAGACCAATTCTGGATTTGTCTATCCTCAACACCTTTCTGGACATTCCCAAGTTCAAGATGCTGACATTACAACAGCTTTTACCTCTGCTGGGCAAAGATCACTGGATGGTAACTTTGGATCTCAAGGAGGCTTACCTTCATGTTCCTATCACTCTAAGTTGCAGGCAGTATTCGAGCTGGAAATTCTCATTATCAGTTCTCTGCATTGCCCTTGGCTTATCTACTGCCCCCAGAGTATTCACAAAAGTTCTGGCTCCAGTGATAGCCTTCTTCAGATGGAGAGGAATACAGATCTATCCTTATTTGGACGATTGCCTGATTCTGGCTCAAGGGAAGGACGAGCTTCTTCAGCATTTAAAATATGTGATAGCAGTGCTAAGATGCCTGGGGTATTCTGTGAACGAAACAAAGTCCAGTCTAGTACCCTCTCAAGACATGTGCTTTCTGGGTGTGAGACTGAATACAGCAACCCAGATGGCCTTTTTGACCCCGGACAAACAAAAGAATCTTTTTTTTTTTTTTTCAAAACATTTTTTATTGAATTTTCAGACATGAAATAAAAATACAACAACAACAGAATAAAAATACATATTGAAAGAAAAAAAAAATGAAAAATTTGGAGATGTATATGTAACACAGCTTTGTATAATAAATGTTTATATCTCAATGCAGTTTGATAACATACAATAACTATCTACAGCTTATGCTAATATTGACCTAAGAATACTTCAAAATGGATATAGATCTAAAATGAAACAAGTATATAGATATAAGGGAGACTGAGGTCTATGAATTCCACCAGGAGAGTAACCAACTATACACTATAAATAATATGTAACACCTTTTCTATAGCTTTGTTAATTTGTGCCGATTTCTTAGGACTTTTCACTATCATTTTCTCACTAATATATGTACAGGCTAGAGTTTTGAAGTTATTCCAATTCAATTTGATGCGATCTAACCAATTTTGAGTGATATAAAGTTTTATGAGTGAGCATATGTATATTAGTACTTGTAAGTCCAATTTGGAAAGATAGATATTTGGTATATGTAGTAGTGCAGTCTCCCAGGATAGGGTGGATTTATGATAACCCATTTTCTGTAAACGGACTTTTAGAGAGGTCCAAAGTTTATGTGAGTGATAGCAAGACCAAAAAATATGTAGAAGATCTGCATTAGGATGAGAACAACAAGAGCATGAGGCTGATTTATTAGTATCGAACTTATTAAGTTTGGAAGGAGTGACATATGCATTATTATTGATCATTAGTTGAGTGTAAAAGAGTTTTTGAAAGCGAGTATTCTAGTGTATTTTTAATAGCTGAGAGTTTCTGATCTATAGATATATGAGGGTTGTGTTTGTCCCAGTAATTGGAAAAGAGACAGAGTGTATTATGAGTTATCTGATTTATAAGATTATAAGATTTAGATAACATTTTCTCTGGAAGTGTAAGAACTTGTATAACCGTTTTGTAGTTAATGATATCTGTATTGTTGACTGTGATGTATGGGAATTTAGCATTGACAACATCTCTCATTTGACGTAAAATGGTTGAATAGTTAGTATTGACCTTAAATATTTTAGAGTTTCATTTTTGTATTGTATCAGATCCCAAGCTGTGAAATCTTTGATCAGGGGAAAGCTTGAAAGATCAAAAGAAATGTTATCTAGATTAATATTAGGATTTAAATGGAGAGGTTGCATTAATTGAAATATATTTTCTAAATTGACAAGTTTTAACAGTTCTTGAAAAGCAAAAATATTTTGTTTTAACGAGTTTAATATTTTTAGCTTATTCATGAGATCTACAGAGAGAAAAGGGAGAGCAGATGGATTAATTTTTTTAGTTAAAATGTGCTGATACCACAATTTTTTCCAGATAGGATATTGATTATACTTCTCAGTATCTATATTCAAAATAGATAATAGTTTATTGGCCGAGATGATCAAATAATACAGATGAAAATTAGGAAGATTGAGTCCTCCCTTATTTTTAGGAGAGGTTAATTTACGAAATTCTCACTGACTTGGGAAACCATAAGAAATTAGCCAGAACTTTATTAATTTTTAGAAAAAAAGATTTTGGAATCAACTGATCTACAGCATTAAATTGAAATAGTAATCTGGGGAGAATATTCATTTTTATTATTGCTGCTTTTGATAGAAGTGATAAATTAAGCAATTTCCATCTATTTAAATCAAGTATAATAGACGACCAAGTTTTAGCTAGATTATTTTGAAATGTGGAGAGACCATTATGATTTATAAGAATCCCCAAATATTTAAAATTCTGAACTATCTGAAAGATGGAGTCTGGAAACAAAAATGATTTGTGAGCAAGTGGATTTATGGGGAGAATTTGTGTTTTTTGAATGTTAATTTGATATCCCGAGACCTCAGAGAATCTTTCAATAGAACCAATTAGTTTTGGAAGGTCAGAGCAAGGTGTTTGAAAATATATTACAAGATCATCTGCAAAAGCCGACAAACAAACTTTAGTATTTAGAATTCTAGGAATCTTGTGAAAAGTATTTTGGGTTATATATAATAACAAAGGCTCTAAATATAGATTGAATAAGAAAGGAGATAACGGGCATCCTTGTTTCGTGCCATTAATAATCTTTATGTTTTTGGATACTTTCTTATTAATATAAAGAAAGGTATAAGAATTTTTATATAGAACTTTAATAAAGTCTATATAAGAAGATGGTATATTAAAGCAAAACATAATGTGAAAAGAAAATCCCAATTGACTCTATCAAAAGCCTTAGCAGCATCAAGGCTCAGTGCATACAGTGGGTTTGAATCTTTTTTAGTAAAGTATATAAGAGAGTCTATTGTCAAAGTATTATCCCATGAATGCCTGTGTGACATAAAGCCGCTTGCTCAAGAAATCAAGAATGGTAAAACATTTTTAGTCTAAAAGCAAGTAAAGAAGCTAGGATTTTGATATCAATGTTGATCAGGAAATAGGTCTGTAATTATTTGGATCAGTTTTTCTTTATCCCTTTTCAAAATTAAAATGGTTTTGAAGTGTTCCAATATAAGTCAGTTATACCATAAACCATTATATAATTAAAAATTTCAAAAAGAAGGGGTGAAAGCTCAGATGAGTAGGTTTTGAAGAATTCAGATGTAAAGCCATCTGGTCCCGGAGATTTACTAGTCTTAAGTCTATTAATGGCTTCCGATATTTCTTTAATAGTCAACGGGGCAGAAAGTGTATTCTTTTGTTGATCATTTAACCTAGGAAATTTAATAGAGGATGCAAAGTTCACAATATGTTGATTGCTCGTAGATTTATTGTTTTTAGAATATATCTCTGAAAACAATGATGTAAAAAGCTGCATAATTTCCAAATCAGTACTATAGAGCTTATTATTATGTTTTAGTGACAAAATTCTAGGGAGGGATTGATTACCCTTAATTATTCTGGCTAACATTTTAGAAGGAACCTGTGCCCATTCAGAGTATGTAGCTAAAAACCTTTGTTCTGATATGGTAAGGTTATGTTGATGTAGAAGCAATAATTCTTTTTGGGAGTTTAACAATAGATCATATACAGAGGAATTAGGACACGTTTTGTATTGATTTTCCAGAGTCTGAATATTTGTTTTTAACTGTAATTCTTTATTTCTATATTGTTTTTTAAGATATGATGCCTTGTTAATTAATATACCTCTAAGGGTTGCCTTACATGCAGCCCATTGTATATCTAAAGGAATATCTGATTTACCTAGATTAATATATGTTTCTTTCAATATTTCAATTATTGAATTATGTGTGTCTTCATTTTTGAGTAAGTTATTATTGAGTGTCCAACTATTGTATACAGATGTATCTAATGTATTTAAAGCCAGACTAATTCCAAGAGATATTCTAGAATGGTCCGAAAAAAATCTGGGTTCAAGAGAATAGCTAATTTTCCTATTAGTAAGGAAGTTGGAAATAAGAAAAAAATCTAGTCTTGACCATGACTTGTAACATTTTGAATAATATGTGAAAATGTCTTTTCTATCATGTTGTGTTATGAGAGAGAAGGGATCTATAAGGTTGAGATCTAGTATTATTTCTTCCAAGGCAATAGAAGCTTGAAAGTTATACGAGGAGGATTTACTAGTACGATCAGTATCTGGATTAATAATAGCATTCCAATCCCCCCCTAGAATAAAATAATGGTCTTTAAAAGAGGAGAGAATATTGTAAATTTGTATAAAGAAGACATGTTGATGATCACAAGGGCCGTAAAGATTAAGAAATATAATTGGTTTATCAATATTGTGGAAACAAGAGACAATGTAACACCATCTTCCCTCCACATCACATTTCGTATCAGAAATAGTTCCCTGAAAATTATTTTTAATTATAATGGCCACTCCATTTGAATTTGTACTGTTACCAGCTGCTACTATCATCTTGATCCATTTCTTGTTTAATTCTTTATCGAAATCTTCTCCATTTAAGTGGGTCTCTTGCAAGAAACATATATTTGCCTGTGACTTAAATAGAAGATGAAATAGTAGGGATCTCTTATTTTTATTTTGTAGCCCTCTCACATTCCATGAGTCAATATTCAAGATCATATAATTAAATAAAAATCAGAATATAACATATATTTAAGGTTTGGTAGAATGCATTTATAACTATAAACCTCATTTCTTTGTTTTTATTATAGTGTATCTTGATGTATCCCAAAGAAATTATTTTAGAGACCCTATTATATTTCTTCCCAAATACCCCGGTGCCTAACCACCCACCCCCTACTAGAGAAGAAAAATATAAATGAATCAAATAATTGATTTTGGTTAACGTTAACAATTTCAATTGCATCAAATTAGCATAAAAAACTTCATATAAAAACTTAACTAAACAAAAACACATTTTTGTAATATCAAACATATCTACATAGCTAACTAAATTCAAGATGTCCAACATATTTAATCCCCACTCACGTATATAATATACGAGCTCTAATTTTAGGTAAAATATAAAACAGTTGAAGGAAATTCCTCAATATCACATTCTAAATATTAATATGAATTAAATTTATATAAATTACCATGTATGAGCAATATATGAAAGATACATTTAACATTATCCCATACATATGATACCTTCTGTGAAAACTAATATTGATTGTTTTAAGTATAAATAATATTTTGGTTGAGTAAGAAATATTTTATACATAGCCACTAGGTGAGTAAATTAAGCAAGTAATCATACATTAAGATACGTCCTGTTACATTATAATGATATTGTGGATAACTATGTCAGTAAAATCTAGCACATAGCATAAACATATGAAATGTGATTCTAGAACCAGACGTGCCTGTACCTTAATAATAACATTTCAACTATCAATCCTCAAATAAATAAATAAATCAAACAAAAAAATATAAATAATTATAGTACTATGAATTATATGTTGGAGAGATACTTTCTAAGCTAACAGATCCAGCATACATTTCCATGACTTTTTGTTTGTATGGAATTGTAACAAATTAATCATTTGGGGGAATGTGCCATATACAATATATCTTACTGGCTGAAATAGGTATAAGAGGTTAATTTTTAGATTAGCAAGAAATGTACACTGTAGCTCTCCTTTTATGCACAGATAAAGTTATACAACCAAAATATGTGGATCTGAATAGGAAGACAAAATTATTGTATTATACCTGTATATGCATCTATATCATTTTGCTGTTATATCACAAAACCCAAAATATAAACATTAATCAAGTTGTCTATATATTTATATGTGAAAAATTCATTTACCTAAACTAGCCTTATGTTACTTCCTTGTTTATGCACTTTATATATGAAGAAACAAATTATTTTATCACTTATGGAAAAAAAAAAGAAAAAAAACAGTTCATACTACTTAAAAATAATCTATTTATACACATTAAATGAAGGTTGTACCTTGAAAGTAACTGTAGCAAAACTATTTCCGAATCTGTGTAGGTTAATTCCTTCAGTTCTTCCTTAAAAGCATGTCCATGCTACAACAGTAAAGTATGCTGTTAGCTACGGATGATCAAAACGAAACACACCTTCTTAGTTGAAGTATAAGACCATTGTGTAAGCCCAAATACCAAATAAACAAAAAAAAACTAAAAAAACATGTAGTTAAATGTATTTGAGCCTGAAAAAAGCTTCATACAATATCCTGTAATGAAACGGCATTTGCGAGTGTCCTCTGCGAGTGATGACGTCACTGTTGGGCTCCGTAGCTTCCTAGAGGGTTCGTGGTAGAGTGAAACAACAGCTGATGAGGAAAACAGAAGATTTTCACTCTGTACAGGCTCGAGAGTCACAGAAACTCCCTCCAAAACACATGTAACTTAGATAAGACATTGTAGTTGTTTAAATTAAAAAAACAAGAAACAAGAACATGTATACTAATTCGCAAAGCCTGTGAGAATCTTCAAGGCTTGTTTAACTACAGAACTGGCATCATATTTCTGCAGGAAAATTTTGTGTACCTTGAAATCAGCATCAATTTTCCTTTTTTATTTTACCACTTGTTTACTAAAGGAAAAAGAATATATAGTTCATATATAAATACTGTGCACACTCTTATCAAGAATAGTTTGAAAATATACATGACACATTCTGTTTACAGAAGCATATTATTTACATAAGGATAGTCACATATTTGTACCCAACAAATAAACAAAATGTTAGGAAGCTGATTCCGGAAGCTTTTGAATACTTTAAGAAAATATCTTTTGCTCCCTTAGGATCAGAACACACAAATCTTTTTCATTAAATGTAAAAGACAAGGTATTTGGATAAGACATACGGAATCTTATCCCTCTTTATCAAGTCTGCACAGTAAGGAGAAAGTTTCTGTCTATTTAGTTTTATTTGAGAAGGAAGATCCTGTGAGAATGATAATTTATGAGATCTCCATATAAACTGTTTTTACTTTTGGCTGCTTGCAGAATTTGAAAAGTGTCTTGGAAATTTAATAATTTAGTATATATAATCCTTGGTGAAGAAATATCTTGACCTGTCATGTAAAGCTCTGTGTGCTCTCTCTACAATTATATTTTTTGAGGATGTTTCACAGTTTAACAGTGCTTCAAAAATACTTTTTGTCACAGATAACAAATCTTTGTTATCATAAGTTTCTGGTAAACCACGAATAATAATGTTGTTTCTCTGGCTTCTAAATCAATCAATTTGGCTTGCATTTCAGAAATAGCTTTATCTTTAGACTTTAAATCACTTTCCAGTGAATCAATTTTTATCTCTAAAGCAGAGTTTCTATTTTCAATAGTGTCCATTCTGTCATTTATTTGCTTTAAAGTTTTACTAAAGTCAACAAACTGTTCTGAGAAGTTTTGAATGGCACTTTGTATAGGTTTTAATGCTAGTTTTAGTTCATCTAAATAAAAGGTTGAGTCATTCAAGTCTTTGCTACTTACTTTTGAAGCTTCAGGAGATTGTTTAGATGTTCTCAATCTTTTTGAGCTGGTATCTTTTTCAGGTGAGAGCACTGAAGAAAATTTGGCTTTCGTAGATTGGATCTCCATGGAGTCAGATTTAGTAGCCATACCCAGAAATAGGATGTTGAAAGCAGAGTGCCAGGTTCCAGGAAGATTCTGAAGCAGCAGGCAGCCAGATCAGATAACTCCACAAACTGTTCTGAGGTAAAAAATGTCCCAAAATAAAATTTCCAAAGTTGACAATATTCCAGATGTATGTAAAAAGATTTATAAAATCTTTTTATGAAAAAAACTGAGGAAAAATATTGATACAGAGTTGTAAAAAAATGAAGATGTTATAAATCTGTGAGGAGCGCAAAGAGTAGGGACCAGTCTAGTCGGCAGCCATCTTGGAATCAAACAAAAGAATCTTTCCCTTTACTTCCAACAACTATCACACCAGTCCGGGCTGACTGCAAGGACAGTCCTTCAAGCCTTAGGGTTCATGGCATCTTGTATTCTGGTGCTTCCCAATGCCAAACTGCATATGAGGAAGCAACAATGGTATCTCAAGAATCTATGGACACAGCACTGCCAGGATCTGGACACTGTCATTCAAATAATACCTTGCATCCAAAAGGAATTTTTGTGGTGGGCTCAGCAATGTCACCTAAACAAGGGACTTTCTGTGACCCGGCCAGAGGCAAGTCAGATTCTAACAACAGATGCTTCGGACAAAGCTTGGGGAGCTCATCTCAATGGAAAGTGGATACAGGACAAGTGGCCTGCCAGACTACAGCATCTACATATCAACTTGAAGGAGATGTTAGCAGTCCAGTTTGCATTAATAGCTTTCAAGGAATTACTTCTTCCAGGGCAGGTGTTGATTCTAACAGACAACACAACTGTCATGTGGTACATCAACAAGCAAGGGGGAACACATTCTTACTCTCTATGCAGACAAGCAATGATTTTGTGGGACACTGCTCTCAGTTTACAACTAAATCTTCAGGCAAGGTTTCTGCCGGGAGTGCAGAACTCCTTAGCAGATGTGTTAAGCAGACAAATCATGGATCCCCACGAGTGGCAATTGGATCCTCATGTATTTCAGCAATTAACAGTGTCATGGGGAACTCCAGACATAGATCTGTTCGCTTCTCCTCTAAACCACCAGCTGCCAAAGTTTTGCACAAAAGGGATACATCATGCAGCCTGGAAAGTGGATGCTCTTTCTTTCAGTTGGAAAAATCTTCATGTATATGCCTTTCCGCCTCTTCCCCTGCTCCTAAAGGTACTGCTAAAGGTCAGACAGGACAAACCAAGAATGATCCTGATAGCTCCAGATTGGCCTCGACAGCATTGGTACCCATTACTGAGAAGTCTGGTAAGGAAACCACCTTGGCCCTTGCCTTTGATTCCACACCTGTTGTCCCAAAAGGACGGTCATCTACTCAATGTCAAGCTTCACTCTCTTCATCTCACAGCATGGCATATCCTGTTTTAACTCATAGCAGGGCTCAACTTCCTCAACAAGTTTTGAATGTGATTATGGAAGCTAGAAGACCTAGTACAAGGAAAGTGTATGCAGACAAGTGGAAGAGATTTTTGTTTTGGAGTGCAGCAAAGGATTTGGATGTTTCTGAGCTTAATTTGAGTGTGGCTCTTCAATATCTTACTGAGTTATTGGACAAAGGTTTGTCCTTCTCTTCCATTACGATTCATGCTGCAGCAATTTCAGCTCACTATGACTGTGATCCACCTTTGTTTTATCATCCTTTGTTCAAGCAATTTCTCAGAGGGGCAAAGAACATAAGACCTCTCCTACTCCTGCTTGGGACCTCAATTATGTGTTGGAAAAGCTCACTCTACAACCTTTTGAGCCTGCAGCTACGGCTGAGCTGAAATATTTGTCATGGAAGACTGCTTTTTTGTTGGCCATTACCTCTGCAAGAAGGGTTTCTGAATTGCAGGCCCTTATGGCGGTTGAGCCTTTCTTGATTTTCCATAAGGATAGGGTATCTTTACGTACTAACCCTTCCTTTATGCCTAAGGTGGTTTCAAGTGTGTCTTTAAACCAAACTATTCATTTACCTACCTTTTATGCAGACCCCAAAATAAGGGAGAAAAGATTTTGCATACTTTAGATGTACACAGGCAGTTACGCTATTACTTAGACAGGACTAAGGGTTTCAGGCAGTCTCAGCAGTTGTTTGTTTCTTTTGCTTTGTGTTCTCAGGGCAAGCCTGTGTCAAAACAAACTATTTCTAAGTAGATTGGGTTTTGCATTGCCTTTTGTTATTCCCATCATGGCAAGGAGATTCCAACAGGGATTAGACCTCATTCCACTAGGGCTACTGCCACTTCTACAGCTTTTCTAAGGGGGGTGGCAACTAAGGATATTCTGGAGGCAGCTACTTGGAGTTCAGTACATACTTTCTCTAAGCACTACCACCTTCCTCTCTACTCTAAATCTAGGGCTGGTTTTGCCACTGCTATTTTACAGGGCATTTTGGCAGCTCCTGCTTCTCTTTGATTTGCCATCCTCCCTTACCTCTGCTTTGGGAATCTACCCAAGTGTAAGGACTGCAGCAATGTGAGATGAAGAACATAGTACAGTTTTGTACCTACCATAAATGTAGATGTTCGAAGATCCACATTGCTGCAGTCAACCCTCCCTCCTTCCCCTCTGTGTTTGGGGGTGGTAGTGTGGATAGGTTGGTTCTTTATTATATATATTTGTTAAAAGTTGTACATAGTTTGGGTGCAGGGGTGTTTAGTGTTTGGTGGTTTTTTGATTTTACCCTGTTTAGGGTCTTCTGACATCTGGGGCAAGAAAAGACTGAGGATATGACGTCGGTCATGCGCATTTATACCCTGACATCCTGGCGTCAGTTTAATGCGCCTTGACCGAGGACAGCGGTATACCCAAGTGTAAGGACTGCAGCAATGTGGATCTTCGAACATCTACATTTATGGTAGGTACAAAACTGTACTTTTCTGTCTATAGTATAGATAAATTTACCTCCTGACTAGTTAGACTAGACAATTCCATGTTGTTACTCCAAGTTTATATTACTGTGGGTAAGACCCACATTCAAGTAATAGATAGTTATAAATCTCCCTCCATGGATCATGATGCTCACAAAGCCCATTTGACCAAACTAGAGTCAATCCAAATATTGCCAAACACTCTGGTCATGGGGGATTTCAATTATACCTCCATCAACTGGGAAACCTACTCTAGGCCTAACTCACTAGTGCAAACGTTCCCTGACTTTGTTAACTCAGATACACTGGAACAAATTGCTCAAACCCCAACAACAGGAACAAATGTGCTAAATCTGGTCCTCACTAACATGACAAACAGATGCACTATTGTAATTGTCAGACCCTCATTAGTTAAATCTGACCACAAATCAGTCGCCTTTGAACCGGCAGTAACACCAGAACTCACAAAGGCCAAAGTCAAACTAAAAGACTTCACCAAGGCAAACTATACCTGTAAAAACAAGCCTCCCTGGTGGACATTCAGCATCAACAAACTTTACAACAAATGCAAAAATTTACTGTCTAAGAAAAGTAAGGAGAGACCCCAACAATGAAAAAGCCCCCTCCTCAGCCTCAACAGGCAAATAAGACAATATGTCAAATCCTCTAAGGGTAACTTCAAGAAAAACTTAGCAGTCACAGCCAAGGACAGCCATAAGGCCTTTTACAGATATGTACGTAGCCTAAAAGATAGGACCCAAGCATGTTACAAACTATCGACTAATGGTGTCACACACAGTGATACCGCAGAGATAGGAAACCTACTAGTGGACAGATTTGGTGAAAATTTCACCCCTTTGTCCTTCCAAACTTATTACAAAACTTGCTTCCAACTGCCCCAACCCTACATATCCAAAGAGCAGGTTATTAAAGCCTTGTCTAAGGCAAAAAACACAGCCTCTATCGGACCACATGGCATCCCAGGCTCTCTTCTAAACAAACTAAATCATGAGCTAACATTACCATTAAGTACCTTATTCGGTCACAGCCTAACCACAGTTTTTTTCCTGCAGAATGGAGAACAGCAACAGTTATTCCCCTCCAAAGAACTGGCTTAGCAACAGACCCAGGAAATTATAGACCCATAAGTCTGACCAGCCTCATCTGTAAGGCCATGAACGTATCATCATGGATGTCATAAATAAAGACATAGGTGACCTCCAAACCCTGGATCCGACCCAGTTTTGCTTCATCAAGGACAGATCCTGCGTGGTAAACCTGTTTCTTTGAAAATTTGGCCAGGGCCATTGATGAGGGCAAATCTGTGCACAAGGTATACCACGACTTGGCAAAGGCCTTTGACACAATTCCACACTCAGGCATTACTGGTAAACTTAGCAAACTGAATGTAAACCCCCTTGTTGTAAGATGGGTTGCCAACTGGCTCACAAACCAGTCACAGGTATTAAAGTGGATGAATCTACATCAACCAGCAGACCTGTCACCAGCAGGGTACCACAAGGGTCAGTGCTGGCCCCCCTAATGTTTGGTATGCAATTCTCAGAAATTTAGGCCAAAACTAGGGGGCTGTGGCTGACCACATTTGTGGACAACTGCAAACTGGGTGCAATTATTGATTCCCCAAATGATGGCAATATACTTCAGGAGGGTCATATGCAGACCCTCAACTGGTGTCTTAGTCACAGTCTCAAAATGAATGCAAAGAAATGCATCATCATTCCCTTTGGTAACAGCAATGGTCCTTCATGCTATCAAATTAACAACAGTACCCTATGTACCTACGAAGTGGGATCACAAGTAGGCTGTGACCTTAACTTTGACCATAATGTGTCTACTGTATTAAGGAAGGCTTTGTATGTAGCACAGTTGATTAACATAGGCATCGTCTCTAGAGCAAAGGAGGTTATAGCACCTTTATACTCATCACTAATAGGCCTATAATTGAGTATAACACCCTTTCGGCATGTACCATACAAAGTATCTGAAGCAATTGGAAAGACCTCACAGGTTTTTAACTAACAAGATCAAGGGACTCACAGCACGTGCCATACACAGACTGACTAAAGTTTCTGTCACTCTACCCAGTATTGTATAGACTTCTTAGGGTAGACTTATGCCTGGCTTACAAAGCCATCTTCAACCCAAATCTAATGAATTTGCTGCACATCTGTAAATCAAATGGGACTAGAGCCACCAGTTCCAGGGACGTAAATATGACCTGTGACTTAAATAGGACATGCTGGATGGACAGATTTGTCTTCTGGCAACTGCCATGTCTTTGGAATAGGCTGCCAATTCATGTGAAGCAGAGCGCCTCTATGACACTGTTCAAGAGGAAGTTGGACGAGTGGATGGGACACCGTAAATTCTTACTGGGGATTGTGCCTACAACCCTTCTGGACAGGGGCAGTCATTACTAAATACAATCCTGGGTATTGAGTTCTATGGTATTTCATTGGGATGAAATGGCTAGGCTTGAAATGACCTCTGGGTCAGTAGCCTAGTAACCTCCTGTGATCCTATGAGCCTGTAAAGCACTTTTCTTGTTTTTTTGTCCAACTTAATCAGTATGTTTTGGGACCAGTCAATCATACCAAAGCTGTAAGTTACAACAGGAAGAGCAAACTGATTTATAGCTTGGATTTTATTCCTAGATGCAAAGATTGCTTTCAGTATTAACTTTAGTTTTGAAAAGTATGTTTATGTTTTATTGGTAACCCTTCATCTGTTCCCAAGTATTTATGCTCTCGCTTCTGCTCAAATTCCTTTTTGTTTCATTTGTGTCCAAGACTGGTAGTGTCTTGGTGCTGCAGCTTTCCTTTTATAAATGTTGTTTTTGCACATTTACCTAGACCAAATGTTATTGTTATGTCATCCGAGAAGGGAGTTACATACTTTTCATTGAAAAGGTGATTTGTCAAAAAGGAAAAAAAGCTGCTACCTCTGATCAAAAATCAGCTTGTTGATTTTTTATCATTACGAGATCACAGTACGGTGGGGATTGGTGAATTTGCACCTTCCCCTCTGTAGGACATTCTCAGAATTGGTGTATATAATTAGCAGGGGTTATAGGCTGCAGGGGGGCTTGCGCCCCCACCCCCTGCACAAGTAACTGCTTTTGCCATTTATCCCAGCAGAAACCTGATGGACTGTTGTGTTTGATCAGTGACCATTTGACTTTCTGAATTTTTGATTTCATGACAAATTTCCTTGAGAAAGTTTTAACCATTTGTTGTTGTACTTTTAAGGCCTCATCTGATAAACTGTACAGTTTTAAATTATCCATGAAGTATAGATGAGACAGTTTTAAACCAAGTTGATTTCTGGGAACTAAATTCTAACTATTGCTTAATGTAGTGAGTAAAGATCTTAATGGGTTAAGGGCAAGACAAAACAGCAGTGATTAAAATAAAATAAATCCAAACAGGAACCACCAGGCCAGATACAAAAATTGTAATTTATTAAAACAACCAGTAAAACAGAATAAAAGTGCACTATGAGCACTTTTGAGTGTAATCCTTCATCAGATAGTGCGTACAAAACAGCAATTATCCATTATATACAGCAATAGTCCAATAAAATTCAATATAAAACCCTCCTTTTCTTTAAAGCTGGTCTTAAAGGAACAGCAGCATTCAATACTGTGGCTCTGTCAGCTCCCATTCTAATAATCCACTGCATTTCTACATATTCCATTTCATTCTTCATGTCTCCCATTCTAACATTCTTATTCACAACCTACAATACCTTAAATAAAAAAGTATGGCCTTGATTCAGAGCAATATAACTATATAAAGCATTGTGCTTATTGCACAGTTTTAAAAACAGCAGTGATGACAAATAATCACCGTGGAATATCCCTGCTTGAAATTTTATCCCTGATGTAATAATTTGCCCTCTGCTGTGGTCTAGCTGCAACACAGTTTGCCACCATTTCAGTCACTGTGATGTAACTAATTAATGTAGTCTGCATCTTTTCCTTTAGTAACCATTCCATTATCCATTCATTTGGGATGCTGTTGATTGCTTTATCTCTCCATACCATACGTAGCTTCTTCCTCTTTTTAAAGCTCTCTGTTTTGGCTTTGTTTAACAGTAGATGACCCTTTGTTCCATGTGACTTTCCTTTATTATCTTTTTGTTCTATTGCTATGATTTATTTAGACGGCTAGTAACTCTTTCTGCTTTAATTCTAGTATATAATTTATTTATTGTCAGAAGATGGGATATTAGTCTATTGTTCTTAGGATGGCTTGCAGGTTTACTGTTAAGGAGAAACATCATTTTTCCTCTTGTTAACTAGGTTGATATTTGTTCAGGATGTGCATATAGGTAATTTTTACTCGGGGCTAAATCTTCATGTAGAATTGTTAATACCTTTAGCCAGAAGTAAGGTACTGCATCTGTGCCCAGGGTTTTCCATTTCAGAGCTTTTCTTAATTTTGTCTCAGTTTCTCTGGCTTTTACTTCAGCACTTTTCATGTCCTCTACATTAGAGCTCCTTATTCTTAAATTTTTCTACCCATTCTACATCTTTGTTTCGATCAACGTAAACTTCATAAATATTTCGCCAAATGTACCAGTTTCTTCTTTTTTGGTGGTGTTTTCTATTCCTTTTGGTTTGTTTCTCTGTTCTCTAAAAATCTTTTTGTGTCATCAATGAATTGCTTATTCTATACTTTTCCTTTATTTATCTGCATACCTTCTAAGTTTTTTTTTTCCGTGTGCTGATATTTATAGTTTATTATCAGAAAATAGTGTGTGGTAAATCCTGGTCTGTTTTCATACTGCTTGTTGCTTTTAACACATTCATCTTTCTAAGAATTTTGATTATCTGTTCCCTTTTCTGTATTCTTCTAACAGTCATACTTTTCATCCTAGTTGTTTTATAGTTTTCTTTCTTCAGTGCTTCCTTGGTGGCATTCTACCTGTTCCCTTCCTTTTTTGTTACTGTGCATTTTTGTAGATAATTGTATCCATTATTAATTTACCTGCACAATAATATACTCTTTTTATTTCTTGGAATAGCACATGTATATGTTAATAGTCCTGATTACTGCACTCATCTGGTTTACCAGGTTTCTCAAATTTAAGCTTTTATGTACTTCCTGTAATCTAGTTCTTTCATCTATCTTAATATGTCGATCCATGTCTGTTAAATCAAGCACGTCTTCCCTTAAGTCATTTTCTTCTCCACTGGGAGCATCTTAATTGCTCTCTGTTTTCTGTGAGTCTTCTACAGGAAGTTCCAGAACATCATCCTGTGACATATCCTCTTCAGCTGCATCCTGGTACATCTGTTGCTCCTCCATATGAGGACCCGTTGGCCCATCATGTCACAACATTACCTGTGTCAGCCACCATTTCCTCCTTCTTCCCTTGCTGTGCAGTTTCAAGTGGACTTCCATGTCTTTGTCCTACAGAAGGCTGCAGAACATCGCTCTGTGGTATAGCCTCTTCAGATGCATCCTACTCCATCCGCTGCTCCACTAGTGACTCACTGTGTTGAAGTTTCCACACTAAACCCTTTACTTTGCAGTGTCTGCTTATTTTTTTTTCTTTCTAATCCTGTTTTTTTTACAGTCTTCTTTGTGATATTTTGTTTTGTACTGTGAAATTTGTAATATCATGGCATCTTTGTCTGTATTTCTCTTCAAATATTTGAGCTGCTCTTTTTGCAATGATTAATGTTTCTTTCTTCTCTGCATAAATATGGCACTATATCAAGTCTAGTTTTCTTTCATGTGTCCATGTTTCTTCTTTATAAGTTTAGAAATCCATGTTTTCTTGTCTTTATTTTTTCTCACTTCCTCTGCTGCTGCTTTTTCTATCTGGTCCAATGTTTCTTCATCTAAATAATCTTTTTTTTCTTGATCTATTGCATTAAGGAAATTAATTTTATATCTTCTGGCACTTTTTGTTATGCGGTGTTTTCCGTCCTCTAATTTATATTTTACTCTTACTGTGTGTATGTATATATATATATATATATATATATATATATATATATATATATATATATATCCTCTGTCTGGTCATTCTGGGTTTCTTAAAAAACAAGACTGCCTGCAGTACTGAGTTCTGTGTATAGGTGGTGCCATACTGTAGGCATAAGTAAGCAGAGGGACAGCCTGGGACCAAGCACATGAATGTTTGTTGTAATATGACCGACCACTACCCGAAACTCTTGAGGATGGCTCTCAAAGATGTCTTTCAAACACAGATTTAATTTCTTGGTGGATTAGTAACATGCCTGTCCCTCTTCTTTGATGGGGAGAATGCAAGTATGATAATCATGGCACCGTACAGATGGTGGTCCTGTGCTTGACAGTCTTATGGCCATGCTGCTCCATCTATATGTTAGACTTTGTTCCCCCATGGCAACACTGGGTCTGATATATAGGTGTAGTTAGTACATGTGAGGATATGGACCAGACACAGTTGCTCCACAAAGTTCTTAGGTAAGTTTTGACTACATTCAGAATACTGATTCAGTAAAAAAAGTTTTAGAATATCAGTACCTGCTCCTGGCATAGCAAGAATCCTTTGTATTCAATAAGTCAAGGTATTGCACTATGTACTGTTTTCCCCCCATCATCATAAGGTATAACACAGAATCAGGAAGTAATGGGACAACTGCTTAGCATACAGTACATAAAACCAAAGTTTTTAAATTTAAGTGTAGTTTTAATGATGAAGCAAAAAAAAAAAAAAAAAATCAGTAAGTCCACATTCCATGATGAAAACATACCTGCAGCAAAAAATAGTTGTAGGAAAAACATTTGCACTTGATATTTTAAGTTCTAATGCTGAGAGGCACAGTTTGTGAGCAGAAGCCTCTGGGTTGGGGTTAAAGTTGCATCAAAGGCAATAGCTGTCTGAATTGAAATATGTATTTCCCCATGAGCAGGGCATATCCCAAAGAATAAAGGGATGTGTTGTAGTTGTCTGTTATTCTGTTGACTCATGATCCAGAATATAAACAAACAGGGGAAGCAATTCTTTTTTTTAAACTACAGTGAAGATTGCATTGTTCAGGAGGAAAATATAAAAACAGTGACATGGCTTTTCATCTGTCTCGCTGTACATATGCATATATATGTAAATATATATATATATATATATATATATATATATATATATGTAATCATCTAGTTGCAGTAGAGTTGTGCACAGATGACAGATGAAACAGAACAGTGTTGGTGTACTTACAGTATGATATATGTTTATGCAGGTAAATATAGCAGTGACTGTAACTGTGTTACAGTATTTAGCTGGATTATAGTGCTAGTGCTACAGTGGTTTACTGTAATTGTTAGTGGCAGCTGATCAGAACTCATTGCAGTGAAGAAATGGAAGCATAAGAAAAAAATGTGTAGCTGACCTCAGTTTAAGATTTCTCAACTGGCATTGAACATTTATTGCTTAAAGAAAATTATTTATTACACTGTAGTCTCTCATTTTTAAAACTCACTTGCATTTACCAAAAAAAAAAAAAAAAACTTGAAAACTTGTCATTAGATTATGCAAAGGGTATGCAGGAATTCACCTATTCAAAAATAAAGGTGAACATTTCAGTTTTACATATATTTATAATCAATGCACTTTTACACCCTCTCTCTCACCCCAGTAGCCAAAGATTGCGTCCTGTTGACTTAAATGTGCTTTTGTCTAGCCTTTCATGTCTCTTTACATTGTAATGCCTACATTTCTTATAACTGAAAAAGTGAAAGAGAGGAAAAAAAGCACCTGTTTACTTTAGTATCATTATTACATTCAGCAATCACTGAAAATACTTTTAACATATAACATGCAATTTATAGTATAAAATCTTTTATATACAAATACCATTAAGAACAAAATGTTTTACTTACAGTTACTCTTTGCTGTTCTCCCTGTCTCCCGCTGATGTTTTTCCTTTCTCTGTCTTTCCAAACATTAATGACATGAAGTAGTGCATATGCCTGTCATTCCCCCAACAAACCAGGCTATCAACCTGCCAGTTTTCTTTCCAAACACTCAGAACAAACCAGAGCAAATTCTTCATTCCCACAATTCAGATACTAATTAGACAGGGCAAAAATCCCAAACAGAGCAAAGAAACTGTTGGTGGCTTTCACAGAGGGGAAAGGAGACACACCTGTCTCCAGCCAAACCATATCCAAATGGAAAGCCAGTTGCATTAAGTTCTGTTACACTCACCATGGAAAACCTCTTCCTGATCATGTCAAGGCCCATTCCCCCAGGCACAGGGGAGCAATCACTGCCTTCCTCAAAGGAGTTCCTACAGAGGCCATAGTAGAATCTGCCACCTGGATCTCAGTGCAGAACTTTCCAAAACACTACCATTTAGGCATGGCCTCAAGAGCTATAGCAGTGTTTGCTAAAGCCATCCTGCAAAACCATATTTCCTAAGGGCCAGCAGCTTCTCTTACCACCCTTCCACTAACACTGGGAGGCCTCCCAAGACTCAGTACTGCGAAACTGACTATGAAGAACATAGTACAGTTGTATCACACTTATCATAATTGTAGATGTTCATGTAGATTTTTAGATATACATATCTACAAACTTCCAACCTCCAACCCCCTCTGTGTGCTGCCTCGAGGAGACTCCTGCAAATAGATCATTTGTCCTCCTCTTTCCTTCTTATTTGTGTATTATTACCCTTGCCAACTCAAACATCATGGGAGGATTTGCTGTCGTCAGGCATCAGACTACTTGTACACTTCTTAGAAAAACCTTAAGATGATACTGATGGACTACCTTCTTATACTCCAATGTCCAGTCATCAGTACTGTAACACTGATTTACTTGAACATCTGCAATTATGGTAAGCTTGACACAATCTTGCTTTGTCTACTGTGGAATGATCACATGGGAAGAAAATTAGAAGTCTGTAAATCATCTCAATGAGAGCCCTACAGTAAAGGACATTTGTGTGTGTTATACATTGACTGGATTAGTGCTAGAATGAAAACTGTTGGAATATTCCATGCATCTATGAAAATGACGATGCTATGAAGATTATGAAAACGAAAATGTGATGAAGATAATTTTTGTTAACCACTCCTGCATTGGCCTTCTGCACTGTTTCAATAACTCCCCAAGTCCCTGTAAGACAATTCCTTGAGATGTGGTGAATGTGCATTCTTTTCTTACATTCTATTTGCTTGGGCATATGATGTTTTATTTTTTTCCCTATATATGCATGTAAATGGAGTACAGCATAGTGACAGAGATAATGTGTGTAATGATTTTTTTTTTGTTTCTCTGGGTCATGTGATCATGGAGTTAGTGTATATGTAGTGTGTGTATATATATATATATATATATATATATATATATATATATATATATATATATATATATATGGGTATACATAGTGAAGAGGGAGATCCCACTGAAAAAAAGGAAATCGTGGACTTCATTCCTAAGTCAAAGTATGATTAAAGTTCATGACATTAGTACTGTTTCAATCTTTGATATTAGCCAAAAATGCTCTTCACAACATCTGCAGTGCACCCAATGTCCAGAAGCATGAAGTTGCTGCTTCCATATAGACTTTCAGCTGTGGGCCCTATATTCTATTCTGACAAGAGAGTTGCAGATGGGCAGGTTCTATATGGATAGCTAGATAGTGAATAACTAATGTCACTAAAGGAAGTATACCTATGCCTTTACAAACCAGAATTATAGATGATGTGACCAGCCTGGTGAGAGGCAGCTCTACAGGAGACAAAAAAAAATTATCTCAGGCATCTACCAGTTGCTTCATGCAGCACGTTCTGGATAGCCTGCTTCCAAATGTAACCTAGTCCAGGCCCACAGGAGGAGATAACCTCAGTAGTACAAGACTTCCATGTAGTGTGCTGCCTACCAAGCATTCTGCTGCAGTGGATGGCACATGTAGCTATGTGGAAACCAGCTACAGAGGATGCATATGCATACTTCAGAAGGCACACATACTACTTTGCTAACTACCAGGTGGTGTGTGACCAAATAGTCCACAGACCCCAAAAATGTATAGTCTACCAGCTGTGATAATCGCTATATATGTGGTAGAAGAACTAGGTAATGATCATGTATAGGAGTTAGGTTGGACATCCCATTGGTGTTTATTACATGATGCTCAGATATCCAGTGGAGCCACAGCTGATGATAGCTATACATTCTCCAGGGATACCTGCACAGAAAGCCTGCAGTCATGCCTGTTACTATGGACAAAACATTATGGAATGTGTCTTTGGTCAGCTGAAGATGTATTTCTGCTGTCTGGACAGCTATGGTAGCAAGCAACAATACACTCTGACAAATACCTGCTATATCTTTGTAGTTTGCTGCATCTTGCACTGTGTGACACTGAGGACCTAGGAGACATGGCAGGAGGATGGTGAGGGGGAGAAGTGTGAGGATGAGCCACCACCATCATCCCCTGCCCCAATACAAGGTGCACAGGGTCCATGTCAATGTAAAGATGAACAGATGCAGGATACCATGGTTGCATAGGCCTTTGGATGAAGGTAAGTCAGGACACCTGTAAGCAAAGACAAAATGTATTAGTAAATCTAGTACTTCAAGAAGTGTAGATAAATGAATGTGTAGACAAAGTATATGATGCAGCTGTCTAGGTCTAACATGTAAAGCCATATAGTTGTTAACAAAGGAGCATAGTATAGTGTCATAATTTCTCAAGCTACAGTCATAGTGCAATCTGCAACAATCACCAAAATCTCACTGTGTCTCATGGGGGCCTCTACCTTGACCTGCATTAATGGTAGATGTCCCTGTCCATATTGCTGACCCTTGCTATGTGCACATATAAACATAGGACCCATTTCTTACTGCTTATGTGTCATGCATACCTACCCCCAGTTTCTAAAGTAACTGAAAAGGGTGCACAGAATACATTTTTTTCAGCCGGGGAGAGGGTGTAGCTGCAGATGCCATCCACGTATGAGGGGATAGTGTTATTCTGTGTGGCTGACTAACCATAAGGACACGGGATGCATGAAGTGATTATGTAGCAGTGCATCTCTGGTAGTAAATGAATGTGAGACTGCTCTGCCTTGACAGGAGTAGACAATTCTTACACTATGGCATATAATGACTAGTTGTAGTCATGCCTTTCTTTAAACACCTTGATTAGACCATTGGCACACCATCACAGTTGCTGTAATATGGGAGTGAATACTCTAAACAGCTCATTGTGCTTCATGTCAGCCTGCAGAGGACCTGTGTAAGCCACACTCTATATGGTGAGATCCCAGGAATACATCCAACTTGCATTGTGAGACTGCATCTGCAGCCAGCTTTATGACACCTTTGCATGGTAGCCCAGGGACGTGGCAGCCACAGCATCAACATTCATTGCCCGTTGTGCCATTTGAGGGAAACTCTGCTGTGGAGCCAGCACAGCATGTCAGCTTCCAGACTTCTGTGGTGCTGGTGTATCTACCATTCCAGTAGCAGCATTATCAGACATAGAAGCATTGTTGCTGTATGATGAAGAAAGACCTGGAAAGGTGCCCACCAAATCCACACATGCTGGGCCCCCTAGAGGTGTGGTAGTGCCACCTGTGAAGAGTGCCATGGCGTGACCTGCAGGGTAGTCCTCACAGACCCTATCACAACCCATTCCTTGTGACCATCATATGAGTTGGCATCACTATCATCTCTGGAGGCAGGTGTGGTGATAGTATGTTCAGAGGATCATAGGAGTTGCAAGACATCTGAGCCACAATGCCATTCCTGCCTTGTCAGTACTCAACCCTATACTTTGCACCACTTTTCAAGGAAGAGCACAGCAGTCATTACCATAGATGAATTTATGAATATTCATCCAGTGGCCAAACTCCTTTTAAGAGTAAGCAGTGTGCCACACTGCTTAGCTAGGAGAGAAAATTTGCTCCATAGATGGGGGAGGCACTGCATGACAAAGTTATCCCTCCACCTTGTCTTATCTATTTGTTGGAGTAGACTTAGCTCTCTGGCCCTGTTGTTGGTAGTAATGTTTGATTTTTGGAGGTATAATAGTTCTTGGACTACTAGATCCCTTATGGCCGTGCAAACATGACACAAATTGCCCCTAATTAATTATTTTGATGGTGAATATAGCAGATATTGCCTCCAGTCTCTCTAAGTAGCTTAGTTTTTTAGTCTGTGATCTTTTTAGGTAAGAATCTTTGAAGTCTTTCCCCATTAATATGCTTAATAAGATACACCCAATGGGGGCACTGTACTCAGTGATGGGTCTAATCAGTGCAGAGAGTATAAGGAGATGAGGACCTCTTTTGATTTAGAGGACTTATCTATTGTTATGAGCTGTACAAGGTAAAAGGATTGCCTAACTACCATTGTATCATAATGGTCAAATGTGAGGGAACTGTCCACTCCAATACCCAGGTCTTTCATTGCCTTCTCATTTTGAAGTAGTATGTTTTCTGTACTGTAAGCTGGAGATAAGACTTGCCTACCAAATGAGTCAGTGTTGTACTTTTTAGTGTTGAGCATGAATCCATTTTTATATACCAGCTATTGACAAGTGTAAGCACCTGTTGTAGTGCCTGCATGTCACAGGAGGACTTGATGGTGACTCCCAGCTTACAATCATCTACAAATTTTGTTAACCACAGATCTTCATCTGTATTAACAAACAGGTCGCAGGGGACAAATCAACAAAGCTACTGTATGGAGATGATCTTGCAATACAGGCAGACCTGAGATAGAACTTCAGCAAAGGATAGGGAAATGGAATGCAAAACTGAAGGCACATGGGATTAAACTGAGTACAGATGAGATGTAATGGCAGCAAATGGAGGAAATCTTAAAAAGCTGAGCATTGAGATAGATGGGAAAATAGTGGAACAGGTTGACACCTTCAAGTGTCTAGTAGGGGTGGTTCAGGAGATGGGAAGTTTGAATGAGGCAGTCAAAACTAGAATCAGAGGGACTGCAGCCAACTGGCAAAGAGTGACAGGGGCAGCGCATAACAGAAGAACGCCAAAGAAGTTGAAGAGTAAGGTGTTCAAAGCAGTGGTGCGACCAGAACTAATCTGTGGCACAGAAACCTGGGCAGTAAAGGCAGAACAATTAAAGAAGCTAGAGGTAAGGAGATGAAGTGTCTGAGACAGGTGGTAGGATGCACACTATGGGACAGATGAAAAAATGAGGACATAAGTGCAAAAGAGAACAGATTACATTGGTTTGGGTACGTGGGCAGAAAACCAGAAGACAGTCTAGTGAGAAAGACTTTGGGCAGGCAGGAAGACGGTAAGAATTAATGAGGGGATCCAGCAATGAGCTGCATGAATTGTGTGTGAAAAGTCCTTTGACAGTCAGGCATAAGTGTCAAAGAAGGTAGTAGTGACACTGAACTGAGAGAGAGATGTCGGCAGTTGACATGACACCATAACCATGTGTACAAAATGGGAAAAGGGGGTTCATAGGTTGGTACTAGGCTATCTGCCCTAGGGCCTATACAAGCCTAGCCATAACAATTCCCTGGATATTTCTTCCCATGCTATTTACTTAGTGAAGATCTTAATTTGATGCATGGAGAACTGAGAAGTAGATAATGAATACCAGAGGTCTCAGCAGAAGTCACTGATGGACTCCACTGGTTACCTTCATGGTCTCGGAGGATGCACCCTCTATACATAATGTATAAGTCTTGTCCCAAAGCCAGTTGGCTCTCCACCTAACCACATATGGGTCAGTTTGGAACTCCTTCAGCTTGTTTATTGTGTTTGCATGTAGTATGGTATTGAGCATCTTGGTGAAGTTAGGTTATGTCGTGTGGACAGCTTGCCTGCAGTGTACAACCTGTGTGACCCTCTCAAAGAAATTCACTCAATTCATTAGACAAGCTATACCCTTGACAAAGCCATACTGCTGGGAGTTGTCTGGTAAGATATTTGATATCATAGCTAATTAGGTTAGTTATAATAGTAATTAGGTTAGTTATAATATGCCTCATAATTTTGCATACAAGAATCATTAGACTAATAAGTCTGCAATTCCTAGCGCCAGTAGTGGGGTCACCTTGTTGAGTGCTATCACATGGGTCACCTTGTGGAGTACCACCACTCCACCTATACACCATACCTGTGGGATACAGCCTGTTGCTAGTCTTGGGTTAAAGAGATGTGGAGTGGTTCTGCCAATGCTTGTATAGTGCTATTTATTAGACAACTAGGTATGTTGTCAGGGCCCACAGAAGAGGTGTTCTTCATTTTGGAAGTTACTGTCAGTATGTGTTGTTTTGTGATACTGGGTGGCTTAATTCCATCGTGGATAGTTTGGCTAGGAAGGCGTATGTGGTGTGAAGCTGGCAGTAAATTTATTTGCCAATTTACTGGCTGTATCCACTGGATCAGAGTAGGTAGTACCATTATGAATAAATTCTGAGTAGGGCTGAATGTTATTTCTTACTTTTCTGACATAACTAAAGAAGGATTTGTTGTTGTCTTTGGGTTCTACAGCTAGTCTGAGTCAATGGAATGATTTCATTTTTCTGATGTTCTTTTTTAATTTGTTATCTACATGTGTGATGTTCTCCTTAATTTGGGGGCCTTTTATTCTGCTATATAAAATATATTAGGAGTTTCTTCCTTTTATTATATAATTTATTAATGCTTGTGGACCATCATGATTTGTTTTTAAACTTCCAGCCGGGACTATCAAGTTAATACATTTGTCCATTTGCAACTAGAGCTTGTCTGCATAACTCTTTTGTTGAATTAACATTATGAGTAATACCTTTATACTCAAATTAGGAGACTTCTTCATAGAATTGTATATTTATAAAATTGAAGTCCTTTATTTCTGTGGTATTTGCTTTGAATGATTTGAAAATTTTGATAGAGGAAATTACTTCTTTGTGGTCATATGCTATATTTGTTAGGACCAAGTCAAGTATGTTTTGTCCTGTAATGTGTTCTTTAACAATATGGTCCAGGGTGTTCTTCTTTATACAGTCTAAGAATTTTTGCACATTTCATACATTAATGGCATAGGTCACCCAGTTTTTCATTAGGCAGTTAAAATCACCTGGAATAACAGGATTCCTACTTATAGAGAGTTCACCATGAATATTTAGGAAGGTATTATCATTTTATGGGGACATGGAGTTCTGTAGCACACTGTGGTCTGATTCTATTTAGTGTGAGTTAAATCTCTATAAGCTGTGGTTGTGGTGTAACAAATATGAATACACCTTCACAGTTTCCATCAGGTTTAAATGAGTGGTAAGCACAAAACCCTGGTACTGATGGAGGGCTCTCTGGGCTGCTGAAACAGGTTTCTGGTTTATAAGCCCAGAAACAACAGGGGAGCATTCTTTAATGACTGCTATAGGGCATTAACAGTGCCTCTATAATGAGGAGAAGCGGGGTATCTCTAGCATGATCTTTAAGATAGTATATGTCACTGTCCATGTATGTACTCCCCCAGCCACAGCAATATATTTATTTATTGGCATTTTTTACCGGAATTGTCCACTGGGACAAGAAAAAAACATTTTCAGTGAAGGCCCGGGGAGACAAGCTCCACAAAGGGACATGACAGACTGTACAATGCAAAGGTAAAGCTTTCTACATAGCAGCATAATAGAATTTAAAAGTAACACAGTACAAAATTATTACAAAGTAGTTGAATAATATTTGGCATAGCAGAGAGGGTAAGCGATGTATCAAATGCATTTGCAAGCATGCGTGGCTTAGGTTCAAGCTTAATATATTAAGAGATTGCTAATAGCCATTTAAAGCAGGAATATAGTATAAAAAGAAGTATACGAGTGGGAAGATATGGAAGGCATAAAGGAAGGAATTGTTAGAGATTAGAGTAAAGGTGATAGGGTGATAGAATATGAGAAACTGGTGAAGGAGGACAGTGTAGAGAGGAGGTGAAAGTAGTGCAGTGATAGCAGAGTGAGTGTGTGTAGGGGGCAGTATTTTTGGAATGTTCTAAGAGGGGGATGGAGTGGAAAGAAGAACTAGGTTGCGGAAGGGGGAGGCTTAGTACAATTACAGATCCAAGTAGAATGGAGGTGGTTATGCAGATGTTTTCCAGGAAGCAGTGCTTTGGGAGATGTGAATGACTTTAGAAAGGCTGTTCCAAGTTTTAGCTATTACCTGGTAGTATAGTAGTTGGCCAGCAGGTAGTTTAGTTTCTGAATTTGTAGGAGGTGCTGGTTTTCAGAATGAAGGAACCTATTGAGATTGTAGTGGGAAAATAAAGAATTTAGGGCAGGGCAATCCTGAGGTTTTGTAAGTAATTTATGTGTGGTGGTTAGTTGAAAATAAGTGAGGTAGTAAGGGAATTCAAGCCAGTTTAATTTTTTTGGAATGGGGGGGGGGGGTGTTTGTTGCGAATTTGGAAATTTTGTTATAGCATATTTCTAGTTTTGTTTTGAGTGAGGATTGGAGGCTGGTTAGAAATGGGGTATGATATACAAGAGAAGGCAGTAGCTAGGCCAAAGTCAAAGTAAACTTTATTGTCAATTAGGACTACACAAGTGCAGCCTAAACGAAATTCCAAGTATCAACTCACCAGAGAGTACATAGGAAGGAAGGATAAAAAGAACAACAGTATAAAATTTCAATTTAAAAAAAGATTTTCAATACTAAGATCCACAGAAGGATAAATAAACCAATAATAACAGTAAAAACACACAAGCCCCCCTCCCCAGACAGTCATAAGAAGAATACCATATATAGCAGCATGACAGAGTAGGATTGCACATGTTAAGATTGTCCTACTTTGTTCATCTGCATCAGACAAACAGCAGGCAATTGCACATGAATAAGAAAATACATTGCTACATCAAAAAATAGAAAAAAGATATTGCACACCTTTCAGCTGAGCTACGTATTGTGAATGATTACTGACTAAATCGGTGGCTGGTTATAACTCTCAACACCGCTGGGTAGAAGGTGGAGGTGAGTACATGTTTTGTAGGGGGAGAGAATGAAAATGTTTGTGTCTGTAAAGAAGTTCTAATTTTTTGTAGGTCTTACTGATGCTATTTTGAACGTGTAGGTCAAATTTTAAGTTTTCATTAATTATGACACCCAACAATCTGGTGTGGGTAGCTAGTTACATTTCTGTCAGGTTCAGGGAGAGTATATTGAATTGCAACTTATTGATTGAAGTATTTTTCTTTGGAATGAATAATATCAGCTTAGTTTTCTTGTGGTTTAGTGAGACAGTTATAGTGGAGCCATGTCTCTATGGTGGAAAATACGGATTGAGTAATGTGTTGTAGTTGAGTTTGATTTTCAACAGAGCAGATAGTGGAGTCATATACATATTGTACAAGAAATCCTTGATGAAATGATGAGTGAAGATTAGTAAAAATATTAAACAGCAGAGATCCTAGTATAGAAATAATCGACACCACAAATCACGGACATTTAACAGGTAAGAAATTTAAATTTCACTAATCATGCCTACCACACATGCATAACACTGCCACACTTACTAAAACATGGTAGGCATGTACCTGTTAAATGTCCGTGATTTGCGGTGTTCATGTGTCGGTGAAGTGGATGTCGATCTTCTAACTTGTCGATCTACTGACATGTACCCATATATATATATATATATATATATATATATATATATATATATAATGTGTATACACACACACGCACACACACACACACATATATATATATATATATATATATATATATATTTATATATATATATATACTGATATAGAGTGATGTTCATCGTGTTACACTGCTGCAGTCATCACACTTGGGTTATCCTGCCGTCAGGCGGTCCCACAGTTGGCCCGAGTTCCAAAGTCTTGGTCCGGCGTCAGTTGCTGTCGCTTCTTCCCTGACGTCAGTGTGCTAGGGGTATATAAGATGCATCCGACGCCATTTTCTTCAGTCTTTCTTGCTGCGTGGTGCCCGAAGCAGAAGCAGTTTGCAAGTGCCGGTCGGCCGACTCCTGAGATTTTCAAATCGAATTTCGGACCGAAGTCTTCAATAAAGCTAAGTACCCCACTGGGGAACCTTTTCTTGCCTCAGTCTGATGTCAGAAAATGTTAACAATTGCATTTCTTGTGGGAAGCAAATACTTTATAAGGACTTTCATTCTTACTGTATTCCTTGCCTAGGCCCAGACCACGACGTCACAGGTTGTCGGTTTTGTGATAGGTTTAATAAACAAACTATTAACCATCGGTTTGATTTCGCCTGATATTATTTTGGTAGGAAATTTAATTATACCATGCCGTCGGAGCAACCGATGACCGGAATGCATAAAAAACGCAAAGATAAGAACAGGCAGCCGAGACCCAAACCAGACTCCGAGGCCTCTGCTAGGCCAGTCGCCAGTTCTCCTGTTTTCAGTGAGGCGCCTACGCAGCCCCTGACAACCGCTGATTTAGAACCCCAGGCGACTTCCAATTCACAAACGGGGATTGCTAGGCCTCCACAACCTTTAACCTTAGGCCCGTCCGACTCCATGCCTGAAGGAGATTCCGGTGCAGTTGAAATGCCTTCAGTTGCAGAAGGTGTCTTCAGACCGACTACACTCACTATTAAATCCTATGCAAAGCTGAAAACCCCTTTAAAAACAAAGAAGACTGTACAGCAGTGTCCAGTACAAGGCCCCATGCCTAAGAAGCAAAAGCTTAAGATGGCTGAAGACTTAATTACCCTAATCAGAGGTTCCCATCCCCCTCCTGATAAAAGGCCAAGAGAGAAGGAGGACTACGCTTCCTCTGACCAGGTTTCAGTTTCCTCAGACCCTTCTGAGGAACAGGAATATTCCTTTCCCCCTTATGAAGACTCATGCTGAAGAGTCTATCCCTTCTGCATCTCCCCTAGAAGACTACTCTTTTGGGGAAACCTTATATACCATGAGGGAACATTTCCACTGGGAAGGCCAGGATTATTCTGATTCTAAGAAAAGGCTCCGAGAGTTCCTTTTACTACCCCAGCACAGACCACTTGCTATTCCACCTGTGTTAGACATTGTGGATGGTGTTTACTCAGAATCTAGTCTTAACCCAGATTCACTACCTCCTGTACCAGCCAAACCAGACAGATACTACAGAGTCCCTGACTCACACAAATTCCTGTATAAAAGCCCTGTTGTTGACCCAGAAACCATTTCCCAGGGTCCCAAAGGGGTTAAGGCCTCTATTGCTAAAAATCCTGCGCCATCTGAAAGGGATTCTAGAGCACTAGACAGATGGGGAAAGAAAGTATATACCTCAGCTACTGTAGCTATGAGGGCCTTAAATTGTCAGTCTCACATGCTGAAATATCAACAATATTTGATGTCCCAACTAAAACAAAAAATGCTCACACATACAGAACAGCCTGATTACAAGGAAATGCAAGATTTGTTGCATGCAGCTGAACAAGTGGGAAAACATACTTTACAATGTGGATTTGATTAATTGGAAGCTTCTTGTAGAGCAGCAGTGACAGGGTCTGTCATACGTAGGCATGCTTGGTTAAAAGAACAAACTTTACCTGATCATGTTAAAGCAAAGTTATTGGATGCACCTTTACAGCAGGATGTTTTATTTGGTGTAAAAGCAGAAGAGATTTTAAAGAAAATAGAGGATAAGGCAAAATCTATGCAGATGGTCAAGGATTTTTTTACAGGTTCAACCCCCTTGTTTCAGCAGAAATTGGCCAACCAAAAACTGGTCCTTTCCAGCTTCTGCCAGACCACACAGAGGGGCAGATACACACGTCCAAGGGGCAGAGGCCAATCACAAGGCTCTTATCAGCCTCGACAATGGGGGTGCACAACCCAAAAAGGAGGACAAGACAGGTCTCAAACTACCAGAAGACAAACACAATGACTTACACCTCAGACTTCCAAGCAAAACCCTCTTGGCAGCTCCCTTGGGGGGGAAACTAGCACTTTTTGCAGACAATTGGCACATCATCACAAAAGACAAATGGGTCCTATATATTGTATCTCAAGGATACAGATTCCACTTTCACACTTTGCCAAGGATAAAAGGAATGCCAAACCTGCCACCAAATCAATGGGCAGAGGCTCAAAAGCAAATTTCAGCTCTCATGGACATGAGAGCCATTCAACAGGTTCCTACACAGGAGCAAGGACAAGGATTTTACTCAAGACTGTTTCTAGTTCCCCGAAAGGACAAAGCCTGGAGACCCATTCTGGACCTCTCAATTCTAAACACATACCTGGAAGCACCCAAATTCAAGATGCTAACACTACAGCAACTTCTTCCCATGCTGGGCAAGAAGGCTTGGCTAGTAACGTTGGACCTCAAGGAGGCATACCTGCATGTCCCTATCAGACAAAATTACAGAAGATACCTCCGATTTATAGCAGGTTCAACCCATTACCAATTCTCTGCACTGCCCTTTGGCTTATCTACTGCGCCCAGGGTCTTTACATAATGCCTGGCACCAGTAATTGCATACTGCAGACAAAGAGGGATTCAAATATATCCATACCTGGATGACTGCCTTATTCAAGCAGAAAGCAAGGACATTCTTTTAAAGAATCTGGCATTTGTCAAAAACCTACTAAGTTGCCTAGGGTACACAGTAAACGAAAATAAGTCAAAACTAGTACCCTCATAAGACATAGTATTCCTGGGTGCCAGCTTAAATACAACGGCCCAGATGGCTTATCTCACACCAGACAAGCAAGGACAACTGAATCAATACTTCGAAATGATGGCAACAAAGACCCAACTCCCTGCAAGAAAAATTCTGCAGGCCTTGGGATTCATGGCATCTTGCATACTACTAATACCATTTGCAAAACTGCATATGAGGAAATTACAATGGTATCTGAAAAGCATATGGACTCAACACAGCCACAGCTTGGAAACAATAATTCCACTCATACCCTGCCTTCAACAGGAGTTTTTATGGTGGGCTCAGGCATGTCACCTCAACAAGGGTTAGCCTTTTACCTTACCCACAGCTAGGCAAACTATAACAACAGATGCATCGGATTATGCCTGGGGAGCGCACATGGCAGGACAGTGTATTCAGGGCAAATGGTCTGCAGACCAAAGGCATCTACATATCAATCAAAAAGAGATGCTAGCTGTACAAAATGCCCTAACAGCTTTCAAGGACCTCCTACATCCAGGACAACTCCTAATAAAGAAGGACAACACCACAGTGATGTGGTACATCAACAAGCAAGGGGGCACACACTCCTACCCCCTATGCAGACAAGCAATGACCTTGTGGAACACAGCACTGACCTACCAAGTTCAACTACAAGCACAATTCCTGCCAGGAAAGAAAAACACATTGGCAGATGATCTAAGCAGAAACATCATAGATCCTCACGAGTGGAAACTAGATCCACAAGTATTCGCAATGATAACTCAGAAATGAGGGAGCCCAGACATAGATCTGTTTGCTTCCCCCCAAAACTACCAACTACAGAAATTCTGCACAAGGACATACCACACACTAGCTTGTAAAGTGGACGCCCTCTCATTCAGTTGGCAAACATTGGCAGTGTATGCCTTTCCTCCACTGCCTCTTCTGGCAAAGGTGCTGCTGAAAGCCAGATTAGAGAGGCCACAAATGATACTCATTGCTCCAGACGGGCCACGCCAACACTGGTATCCAATACTAAGGAAGATGGCTCAAGGCCCACCATGGATTTTACCTACAATTCCTCACCTACTCACTCAGCAAAACAATCAAGCTCTACACAGCCAGCTCAAGACTTTAAATCTGGCTGCATGGGAAATTGCCTAAACAACCAGTCAACACTTCTCTCTAAAGCTGTGATGGACGTCATTCTGGAGGCCAGGAGGCCCAGCACCAGGAAAGTCTATTCAGACAAATAGAAAAGATTCTGCGCCTGGAACCAGGCTAAAGGCTAAAATCCCCTTGTACCAAATATACCTCAGATTCTTCAATATTTAACTGAGATGTTGCACAAAGGACTTTCCTTCTCATCTATTAAGATCCACGACTCAGCTATTTCAGCTCAGTACAACACAGACCCTCCTATATTTTCACATCCATTACTAAGACAGTTCCTCAGAGGGGCTAAGAACATAAGACCGCCCCGGAGAGCACCAACACCAACTTGGGATCTCAACTTTGTTTTGGAAATACTTACACTACCACCCTGTGAACCAGCTTTCACAGCTGATCTACAGTTCCTATCATGGAAAACTGCCCTGCTGCTAGCAATAACTTCAGCACAAAGAGTCTCAGAACTACAGGCCCTAATGGCAGTGGAGCCTTTCATCATTTTTCATCAAGACAGAGTCTCTTTACGAACTAACCCTTCCTTTATGCCAAAGGTGGTTTCCAGTGTGGCCCTAAACCAAACCATTCATTTGCCCACCTTTTACCCAAACCCCCAGAGCAAAGGAGAAAGGCTCCTACACTCTTTGGATATTCACAGGCAATTACGTTACTACTTGGATAAAACTAAGGCTTTCAGAAAATCTGACCAGCTCTTTGTATCCTATGCTGCAGGATCACAAGGAAAAGCTATCTCAAAACAGACCATTTCAAAATCCATAGGACATTGCATCTGTTTCTGCTACACACACCATGGGAAATCTGTGCCTGGTAACATCAGGCCCCATTCCACCAGGGCTACAGCAACATCAACAGCCTTCCTCAGAGGGGTACCAACCAAGGATATTTTGTAGGCTGCAACTTGGAGTTCAGTGCACACCTTCACCAAGTACTATCACTTACATCTATACTCTAAAACCAGAGCTGGCTTTGCCACTGCAGTTCTGCAGGGCCTACTAGCCTCACCAAATCCTGTTTAGTTCCACCACTCATCCTTAGCTTTGGGATTCAACCCAAGTGTGATGACTGCAGCAGTGTAACACGATGAACATAGTACAGTTTTGTACCTACCATAAATGTAGATGTTCGAGTGTTCACACTGCTGCAGTCCAGGTTACCCTCCCTCCATCCCCTCTGAACTAGCTGGAGTTATCTATACCTTTCTATCCTATACAACCTTTGTGGTGTATTTGCTTGTAACTGAAGGAATTGTTTTATTTCTATATATATATATATATTTTTTATTAGCAATATGTATTGTCTACCTATTGGGGGCACCTGACATCTGGGGCAAGAAAAACTGAATAAAATGGTGTTGGATGCATCTTATATACCCCTGGCGCACTGACGTCAGGGAAGAAGTGACAGCAACCGACACCGGACCAAGACTTTGGAACTCAGGCCTACTGCGGGACTGCCTGACGGCAGCATAACCCAAGTGTGATGACTGCAGCAGTGTGAACACTCGAACATCTACATTTATGGTGGGTACAAAACTGTACTTTTCCATTATACAGTATGCTGTCTGCCGGATAGGTAGCTTTTGAATCAGTTGAGAGATGGAGTAGACAGTCCAAAGTTAGAAAGCTGGGAAAGGAGTGGGTGAGAGATAGTATCTAAGGCCTTGGATAAGTCCAGGAATAGAGTAGACACAATCTTCCCAGCATCATGGGCTCTGTTTACTAGGTCCATGAAGGATAATAGGGCACTAGAAGTACTGTGGCCTGGTCAAAAACCATGTTGTATTTGTGAGAAGATTTGATTGTTGAGAAGGAAGTGAAGTAGTTGGATATGCATACATTTTTGTAGGAGTTTAGATATGGGGGTAAAGTAGCTATGGAGTGAAAGTTGGAGATATTGGTGGAGGTACTCCTTGTGGAGAGGTACAATGTAAGCTTTTTTCCAAAGGTTAGGAACATAGGATTTTTGAATGGATCTATTAATGAGTATGCTAATGGGGTGAGCAGTAGCTTCTGCAGAGATTTTTAGGTACTAGGTGGTTAGGTTGTCTGCAGCATTAGAGGTAGGTTTTAGCTTTAAAAGTAGTTTTTAATGGTTGAGGTAGGGACAGTATTGAGTGTAAATTCAAGCTTGGAATTGTCAGTGACTGTATTTTTGTGGGTGGTTGGGGGTAGTGGGGTTGTGAGTGAGTAGGAAGAGTGGATTGATCTGGAATGTCTGTGGTAGGATGTGGGGGTTGGGACTGTGTAGGGAGAAGTTGAGAAAATGTAGCTGTAATATTAGCTATAGTGTCTATGAAGTAGAAGTTAAATAAACTTGCAATTTGATCTAGAGTTTTGTTGGGGTGAGGACAGGGGTTGTGTTTAGTACCTGGGTATCAGTACAGGACCAGAATGGCTTGGGGTTATGCTTGTGTTGTTTATGAAGCTCTATGTAGTAATCTTTTTTGTCTTTGGATACAAGTTCTTTTACCTTGTTACTAAGTTGCTTGTACTTTTGTAAATCAGAGTTGTTCTTATGTTTTTTCCACAGTTTCCAGGTTTTATCTCTAGTTAACATTAGTTCTTTTATGGATTTAGATAACCATGAAGCATGATTAGCTTTTATTCTTTTGGTTGGGGGGGGGGGTGCAAGACTGTGTAGTATTGTTATAAAGGTACCGTTGAAGTGGTGCAGACTGTCATCTCAGGGGAGAGTTTTTAGGTTATTCCAATTAATGTTTTTCAGGACGTGGTTAAAATGTGTTTGGGTTGAAGATGGATAGGTTCCTGACATGTTTGAGGTGATGTGTTTTGCAAGAGGGGGAGTAGTTCTATTTACAAAAGCAGGAAGTTAATCACTTAATGTGTAGAGAAGGGTACCAGCTGAAGACATTTTTATGGGGTCAGAGACAAGGATCCAATCTAAGATGGCTCCTTCATTTGTTCTATTATTATACCTGGTAGGGGTGGAGATTAATTGGGTGTAGTGAAACAGGTTAATATTGGTGACTGTGGTTTTAGAACTAAGGTTTGACCAGTTGATGTTTACATCGCCAAGTGTTAATTTCTTATGGTGTGGAAGGCCCAAGGTTATATTTCTTCAAGAACTGGTTTGTTATTGCTGGGGGGGGGGGATATATAAGATTATGATGCAACGTTTTTTAGAGTTATTTATTTTCAGGAAGGAGATCAAGATCTCGGCGTTAGAGAATTGTTGCATGTGACCAGTAAATGGAAGTAGATTAAGTGTATTAGTGAATAGTATTGCCACACCACCACCTTTTTTGTTAGTTCTATCAGCTCTTCTTTCACTGTAGTTGGGAGAGAGGAATTCTGCTTCTTCTACTGTTGGTTTTAACCAGGTTTCAGTAACAGTGAGGATTTCTGTTTTATTATGACGTAGTCAGGTGTGCAGTTCTGCAGTTTTGTTGCAGATGCTTTGAAGATTTGTTGTGGTTGTTGTGGTTATGTGTAATTGGGAAAGACTCAAGGAAAACTGCCAAAAGCAAACAGATGTACTAAAAGAAATACTGCAGCAACAACAAAGTAAATTACTTGATATGGAGGCATCACTAAATGACATTGATGGAAGACTCAAAGAAAAGGAAAATTAGTACTTGCGTATTATCGCAACCATGTAAGTACCGATTGAAACTACAAGGCATACCATTAGGCGAATTAACTGTCAGAATTCCGCAAATGTTAAGCACCCCGTAGGAAAATTATGGTCATGTCCCACATCAAACAATAAAATCTGAGTGCTGTAAACAGCAACTGACACCAGCAGAATTTAAAAAAAATGGTTTATAATTGTTAAGCCCGGTAAGGTCTCCTTAAGCTGCTGTAAAATATGTATAAACTTGTGACAATAACAGGAGTTGCTTTCACATGTGTTTCCTGAAGGATACGAACTCTGACATTGTAAAATGTTATTTACTGACTTCACTGCAAAGTACTTTATCAGAAACCCCCCACTGTTTACTGCCCTGCTGACACCATCCATTAACTGTTTATGCCGCCTTTAAAAGCCATCAAAAATGTTGATATTTTCCTGTAAGTGCAACTACATGGAGCACGTAAAGCCCCACGCAGTACACAAAATTATGATCGTCTCATCGATCAAACCCTGAAATGATGTGCTAGTGGCATGGATGGTAACATTGTCCTCTCTAAATTTGTGGTCCATCTACTTGTCGAGCAGAAAATAAGGTGAGTACAATTTCGGAACCGATCGCTTGGAAAAGAGCCACTTATCCTGCTCGGAAAGTGGTTGCATTAGACGGAAAGTGGTTGCGATAATATGTAAGTACCGGCAAATCAGACAGAATTCTTACTTCACCAAAATAACTGGCTACTTAATAAAGTGGATGATTTAGAGAATAGGGAGAGGAGAACTAATATAAGAATATTTGGCCTTCCAGAAAAAACTGAGGGAGAAGACATCATCACATTTTTGAATTCCTGGCTTCTTGAAGTGCTTGATTTCAAAGAGGGATTATCAAATGGAATAGAAACAGCTCACAGAGCCATAGGAAAATCTATACCCTCTTCACCTAATGCACCACCAAGATCAATTGTGGTAAAGTTCCTGTCCTTTTTGGATAAAGAGCTCATTTTAAAAACAGCCTGGAGAAAAAGCCCCATAACATATAAACAGAGTCAGATCAGATTTGACAATGATTATTCTGCAAAAGTGTTAGAAACAAGGAAAAAAACGTGGCCATTAGTGAAACTTCTTAAACAAAATACAATAAAAGTGCAGATGGTATATCCTGCTAGAATCAGAATTTTCTATTCAATGACTTGAGAACCTTTAACAACATTGAAGAAGCTTCTACCTTCAAGAATAATAATATCATTACAATTCCTGAAGAAGTGGACTGGACTGTTTCGACCAACTTGAAAAGATCTCCAGAAAAAAATACTTGGTCTGATGTAAGGAAAAAGAAACAAAGAACTGATTCTAAAACTACACAGTCTCCCAAATCTCTCAAAGAAGCAACAAAGATATAGACTTCTGGACTTTACCTCAAAATGTATGTATTTTATCTATTATATTGCCTATTATACTCTGAGACATTTATACTTTTTCTTAAACTTATACTTTATGTAACATACTCATCACAAGTCTAGTGGTTGTGTCTGATAATGTTAAATGGTTTTATAACTTAGAGTGACTTCTAAAAATATAGTTTCATCTCATTCATAGGCAGTGAGGAAAACCAGATTCAAATGTTATCTTTCACTTTAGTATAAATAATTATATGTAAAGTAAGAACAGAGAGAACATATAAACAAATGTTTTTTCTCATCTCCCTTTTTATTAATAGTATATTTAGTTCACCTCATTGTTGCATAATAGGAATTGAACATTTTTAATCATAGTTTCTGTGGTTTACTGACTTCAATACACTTCAAATTCCCATTTTAAAAGTAACATAGATATCCATATTTTTAAATGTGGAAAAAACAGTTAGAGTCACTATAAACAGAGTTCCGTTACTGGGTTCTGACAATGCTGTTATTTGAAACATTCTAGTGCACTAGTTAGAGCTTCCCTTGTCTGCTATGAAAGATTTAATGTGGAAATAGTCAGTTAAGGAATCCCCTGCTTGTCTGTTGTTACGGTAGTGCCTGTAGTGTGATATCAGTTGCACAAGCAGTATATTTTAAGCTTATTTAACATGGTCTTTAGACTATTAAAATCTACAAACCCTGACTTCATTTAAATAAATAAAAAGAATAGTTGTGAAATCAGTGACAGAGTAGCTGTTTTTCATGTAGGTAACACAAAAAAGAAGAATTTACAGTAACATTGAATAACATCCAATTGAAAAAGTAATAGAATCATTACAGACTACATTGTTACACTTGAAGTAAATACAGTCCTTTCTTACTTCTGAATTATTCCTACCTAGGCTATACAATACGCTATGGTGATCCAGTAAAATGAAATGTCTGATAATTTAGTAAGCATCTGTTACAGCGCTGCAAGTGTAAATAGGAAAATATGTATGTGAGATGCACACATCAGCTGCAGTTGTGACATACTTCTGTGCACATAATAATTAAAATTAAGACAGGTTTTTAGACATATTCTACTGAACACTTCATTAACCTGGTAACAGAAATCATCTAATTTCAGAAGCCACAAAGGGACTTATTACCTTGTACTTATAACTCCTACTTATTTGAATATAATGTGCACATTGCTTTATTAGGTAACATAGTAAACCCTGTACTGTGCAGTGTTGTTATTTTCCTCTGCTCACACTGCCTAGACATGTTCAATTGAATTGATTAAGTAGTAACCAAATAAATAGTGAAAACAGTAGATAGTAAATTAGTGATTACTCTCCTCACCCTTTAGTTCTTTCTAATCTTAGGTAATTCGGGTTCAACTTTCAGTAAAGTGGCAAAGATGCTGGTAATTAGCAAAAATTCTTACACCAGTATGGAAGTAGTTGTTTAACTGCACTAGTAAATTGTGTGGGCATGGTGTACTTATTTTCTATGATGAACAGTTGATTTATTCCCAGCAAAACTTTACGCTATGGTTCTATAACTCATAAAACTGGCATCTCAGACAGTCTTGCGAGTGCCTGTTGATGTATTGTGGGAGTTGCCTTGATGACGGGGAAATACTGGGAAACCTATAGTAAAATTGCACATAAATTAGCATAATAAAATAGTTTAGATGTCATTCATTCTTCCAAGAATTGTTGTATTACACATTTACAGACATCGGTTCCTAAGAAACTCAAATCCTAAATGATATTCTGTATGCTACACATCTGGTTAATGCAGGGATTTATAACAAACTACCTTTAATCCTTCAGACATTAGTTGTGTAGCTGACTGTTATGCAGCTGATATTTTTACTGAATATTGACAACTGTTTGAATAATAAGGTTATCAGTTTCTTAGTTTGATGGTTGGTAAAATGAGTTCACCTTGGAATTTCATCTTTATTTCTTTAAAGTAAAGGGCCCATGAGAAAATGTCTTCTTGGTCTGCTTTTGCTACTGCTTCAAGTAGTAAAATAAGACAGATTTGTAAATTGTAATTCTTGATGCGAAATTCAAGTAGAACACTAATTAGATAGATATGAGCTAGAGAGATTTCTTAAGGCACTGCTCAGCTTAATAGGTTTTGTATTTTTGAGAGTGTCATTACTTTTAACAATTTAATAACAAAGAAGGGAGTCTGCCTACTCTTGTATCTTGCTGCATGACACAGTCTTTGATAAACACACTGTTATAAAGGTTCTAAACTGTGGCTGTGCAGAACAGCTTCAGTAATGCTCTGTCTTGACTAGCATTTTGTTCAATATTCTGTGATGGTATTCTCATAATATGAATTGATATCGTAACTATGCATTAGTATTAAGAAGTTTATAAATTGCTCACCCATATGGCCACTTATCAGGGCAAATTGCTTCTGATTCATCATCAATGAGTGATCACTATGGTCTAATGTTGTCTTTCTTCATTTTTCTTTTAATTTGTCACAGCTACATTCATGGGTGGACATAAAATAAACTGAATCTGGTTATGCTTTCATTTGTCTCTAATTGAAAGCATGTGAGTGATATTTAGAGATTTATGACATGTATTGTTCACTCAAACATATTTACATTATCATCTCTAGTGAACACAACTCTAAGGGTTCATTCTATGGACTACATAGTTTTTTGTAGTATGATCCAAGTGTTCTGAATAGACTTGTCCGTATTTATCTTCACTTATTGATACATTTCTAAATCTACTTCACTCAGTTATAATATATGTTTAGTATGTAGGAGAGTGTTTATCTGACATAATCATTAGTATATTGCTCATATCAGTATATTGGATACTATTAATATGTATATATACTACTCTCAAGCTAAAGAGAACTAATGTTAAGCAACATTTACTGTGTTATAAATGAGATTTTACTTTATGAATGTTTAAGTAGTGCATGATAGTACGATTATATTCTGAAAAAGAAGTCTAATCTAATCTAAAATTAAATTGTATTACCAAATCAGCACTCATTTCCATACATTATGTTAATTCATTATTAATAGTTATATAGGGAAAATAATAACTAATATTGTTAAATCTCCAAGATAAGAGAAAAGGTGTACTGTAGCTCGAAAGGGGTTAGTTTTTTTTGCTACTTGCGTATTTTGGCAACCACATTTGGAGGATGAGAAATGGGTGTTTTCCAAGCCGTACTCGTGCCGACAAAAGTAGTGGAAAACAGTTGTCAAATATACCTATATCAACAGGAATGGGAGAAACATGTACGAAAAACAAAACATTGCTGTTAATGCCCATAACTATTTCCAAATCAGTGCAGTGCAGGTATACACTTTGTTTCAATAACGTTCAGTAGTACCACATTGCAAGTAATCAGAAGTGGGCAACACGCCTATCAACTCCCCAGCTTTTCGCAAAATGGCCAGATTTTGGGGTCTTTTCTTTCTTTTTCTTGGGGGGGGGGTTGCTCTCCTCATGAAATTTCTGGTTTCTGGGAAAAAGGCAGGATTTTACAAAACCCTCAATGTTGCTGGCACTTGTAAACTGTGATCTTGGGAATGAAATAGTCCGAGTGCAGGGCAATGACATTGACAGCTATAAACCACCAAAAAAGCATATAAGCTTCTCCCGGTTTCACATGCACACAAATATAGTCCAGCCTTTGAAATGTCCAAAGTGTCAGTTCCTTAGGGAAATCCTGCATTTTGCCGGACACCCCCTAACTTTTCAGAAAGAGTATGACTTGGAAAAGAGATGTTTCTCCGGTTGAACATGTGGTTGTGATAATACGTAAGTACCATTTTTTTTCTTTCTTTTTTCATGAGGGAAGTTATGGTAGACAATCTGTTAGATTTCTTCTCATCTAGCAGATTGGAAGTGTATTTCACTTCATGTACATTAGAAGGTTTACAAAAATATTTATATACTTGTTGTTATACAAGTAATTTTGGCATTTTTCTTTTTTTATTGGCCTGAAGTAAACTTTATTTTAAGTTATTTGACCAAAATTAAAATATTGAATACAATGAGAATTATTAACACAGTAGTTACACATTTTACATTTGGTATGGTATTGCAAAATATATAATACAAAACAAATATGTAAAGTTAAATACCGAAAATGGACTTGCCTATTTTATCCTTAAACACTAACAGTTTAAACAATCCAAGGAAAATATCTAATTTATTAAGATATATGAAATTAAATAAAGTACAAGTAGTATTTCTTTAAGAGACTCACTTCAAAACAAATGATATCTTTAGCTGGAATCCTAATGAATATATGATCTTATCTCACTCTTTGTATAAGAAAAAGACTAGAGGAACTTTAATTTTATGGTAAAAATGTCACTATGACTCAAATAATTTACAAATATGAAGATAAAGAAGGACTCCTAGCCATAGTAATAGTAAAATATAACAATAGACTCTGGACATTAGTAAATATATATTGGTTTCCAGGTATTGGGGTTGGGACACTAAGAAAACACATGGACTAGAGTATATAAAGGAAATTTGATTTGGGAGGTGACTTTAATTGTATATTGGATATAATCAGAGACCACAAGCAAAATAAATGTATGTGTAAGTTCTATAGGGAAACTACTTAAGAAATGGGAAGAAACTTTAAATCTAATTGATACATTTAGTTATAAGGAGAACAATTCATTATTATTTTCACACCAAGACCACAGATTTGAGTAGACACATACAAGAATTGATAAAATCTTCATATCTCAAGAGCTAAATTCAAAAATAATAAAATTTTCCATAATCCCTTGTCCCTTTTCAGACCATAATTCATTAATTCTCAAAATATATACAGATTATAAGAAATTAATTTTTATGTCAAGAATTCCAGCTTACATTACAAAATTAAAACAATTTAAACCTTGGTTAGATTCAGAAGTACAATTATTTTTAGATATAAACTACACTACTGAAATAAATGTAATCATCTAAACGGAAAAATTCTTTCATGGTATAAAAACAAGCTAAAAGAGTGGGAATCCGAATAATTCATCTACGTACACACAAAATAATCATAAAAAAGCATTGGAAGACTTAAAAGATATAATGAAATCCTAACTCACAAAACTAATATAGCTGTAGAAAGGTTAAAACTTAGTCCCTATGCAGTATCACCCAAACATATGCATAATTTATCAATAGGATAAAAAAATTCAATTAAAAATAATATTACAAGTATTATACATGAAGGAAGGAAAAAAAAACAAAAAGGTTTTGGATATAATTGGTATACTAGATGCATTTAAACATTATTTCTCTGACCATTATAATGATATTTCACATATAACTAATACATCAAACTTAGACCTGAAATTAGTAAAGGTAAAGGCGATACCAGAAAAGGTAAAGTTAGACATTCAAAAACAAATATCTCTAAAAGAAATTACTCAAAAAATCAAGGAAAGTAAAAGTAATAAAACACCAGGAATTGGTGGAATTATTAATGAATTGTATAAGATATTTCCATCTTTAGTAATATCATTGTTTCACAAAACTTTGAATGAAATTCTAGCACAAAACACAACTCCAATTTCATGAAGATGCTCCTTAATTACACCCATTATAAAAGAAAACAAAGACCCTTTACAGTGTAAGTCTTATAGGCCAATATCTTTACTTAACAATGATTATAAAATCTTCATGTCAATATTAGTTAGTAGAATTAAAAATTCATTGACACACACACATAATAAATGAGGATCAAACATGTGGTTGGGAGGGTGGCCTAATGGTTAAGGTGTTTGCCTTACAAACACAAGTTGCAGGGTTGGAGTCTCACAAAGGATAATTGGCTAGGCTTAAAATGGCTCGCAAGGGCAGTTAGCCTAGTACTAATCTATGAACCTATGAACCTATGATTCATTTATAAAAGACACACATGACAATATACAAAGAATTCTAACACTCATAGATTTTCTAAACAGAAACAACCAAGAAGTTCTAATAGTAGCTTTGGATATAGAAAAAAACTTTGGTTCATTGAGCTGGGATTTTCCTTTTAAGGCTTTAAAATTGTTTGAATTTCCTACTAATTTTATTATGCTAATAAAGAATATTTATAAAAACAATTTGGCTTATGTAAAACTTGGGCCATTTACCTCAAAGGCTATTGAAATAACCAAAGGTACAAAGCAAGGATGTCTAATGTCTCCCATCCTGTTTGCCTTAGGAATTGAATTATTTGCCTGATTAGTACTCCACAACTCTAATATATCAGGCATAGATGTATATGGTCAACTCAATTAAAAAATTATGTTATTTGCTGATGATGTTTTACTCACTTTATCTGTTTCAGAGAAATTAGTACAAAAACTAGATGAAATAGTGGAAAGGTTTTATCATATTTCCAGCCTTAGATTTAACAGGGGAAAATCTAATTGTATACATTTGACTAAAAAGAGAGAATTTACCTTAACTACAAATTGTGTGATAGGAAAACAAGTTTCCATAATAAAATATTTAGGAATAACACTAAGTGATAATTTGGAATCTACGTTAGCCACAAATTATAGCAACATAATTAATAAAATAAAAATGTTAACAGTAAGCTGGAATAAAATGTGCTTGAGATTTGAAGACAGATTACAAATAATAAAAATGACAATACTTCCAAAAATTAATTACATTGCACAAGCTATTCCTATAGTACCTAACAAGAAAATCTTGAAAGAAATAAATACAATTCTATTAAACTTTCTTTGGTATCCACAAAGAAATAGAATAAGCCTACACACATCATATTAGATCTTGGGAAATGGGTGGAATTAAACTTCCAGATCTAGAATCATACATAAAAGTTTCCATATTAAGAACTATGATTAATTGGATAGATCCTAATTATTATTCAACATGGAAAACATTGCACACTATTATTTTTCTAAATGAAAATAAAATAATTAAAAATTGTATATTAAGTGAACAAAATAATAGGATGTGGCACATATTGACTGTTAATATTCAATATAATGTAACAAAACCAACACACTTAAATTATATAAATAATATTTACAATTTATTCAGAAGATTTATATGTACTAACACAGATATTAAGATTTGGTTAGACTTGATAATACCTTTTAGCTCTACAAAGAATTTCTTCAATAAAATTCATAATGTTATTTTAACTAGGTGGGAGGGGAAAACTTCACTTGTTGGCAACTTTGTATAGATAATCAAGTAGTATTAGACATTCAACAAATTCAGAATAAATATGACATTCCATCAGCAGATTGGTTGATACTACAAAGCATATTATCATGTTTTAAGGATCTTAATAGTAAAATTATTAATTCTCTATATAAAACTAGTCCAAATTTGATAAGTCTGATATCTGAAGTTATTTACACCAATTATAATTGGACGAATCTAATTTCAAAATTATTCAAAATATTGATAACATATAAAACTAACCCTAATGCAAGATGTTGGAATTTCATAGCAAAAGGATGTCACATTAATCTATCAATTGAGAGTAAAACAAATATTTTATGTTCTGTTAACTTAACATTTAATTTACAGGTATGGAAAATATTTACATGGAAATATATTCACAGGGCATTTAACACACCTGATAAACTAGCCAAATTCAATTCACTTGATAAATCCATCTGTTGGAGATGTTCTTTAAACTGTAAAGCTGATTGGTCTCATATATTTTTTGATTGCATTAATATAAAAAAAATCTTAGAAGAAATTACTATTTTCTCCAAGCTATATTCACAGATACCTTTATTTTAGCCAAATCCTCTTAAATGTTAATGATACTATTGGAATGAATACAAAAGACCTATACCTACTTTGGTCCATACTAGCTGTTGCAAGGAAATGTATAACTAGAAAGTGGAAGTCTTCACAAGAACCTACTCTAGAAGAATTCTTGATATTGATGGAAGAAACAGCGACATTAGAAATCTAGGTGAAGGAATCGAGAATTCCACCTAAAACATGGACAAACAATCCTTGGGAAAAAATTTTAACTCTTATTGAGACATTAAAAATGAACTCTAAATAATTAATGTGTAACTTTTTACTTTATTAATTGACTATTATAATTTTTTGTTACTAATTTCATATATTTTATTATATTTCCCTCCTTTGTTAAGGTCAGTTGTACATAGTGTATATAAAGGTTTATAATACTTGTTTATTGATGATTGTATTGTTAAACATTATATTTGGAAAATAAAAAAATATTTGAAAAAAAAAAGAAAAGAGATGAAAGGGGTTGCGTGAGAGTGGGTTGTTTGGAGTTGGTAAAGTGCAGTAAAAGGGAGACGGTGTAGTTTGGATAGAAAGTAGAATAGTTTGTGGGGAGAATAATTATTTTAGAGCAGAGTAGTGGAGTTATATAATATAGGCTAGGGTATATATCTGAGTGGCTTTCTGTTGGGGTATTTTGGAGGTTGTTTTCTGACATATATTTAGTGAGTATTTGAGTTGAGTGAGGGGAGTTGTATTACAAGGGCTTTTAGTAGTATAGAATGGAATAAGTAGAGTATGTAAGTGATGATGGGGGCCATGGTGAATGGATGGAGTTGTAAATAGAAGAAGGAAGTGAGGGGGAGGATGTGACAAAGATTGATAGGTCTGTTTGAGTTAGGAGGTGTGGTTAAGGAGTCTAGGCTTAGAAGAAGAGGGGGTGGGTGGGAAGTGGTAGGGTAGGGGAGTGAAGTGAACTCAACCATAGTGAGGGCTAATGGAGTGGGTTGGCCCTAACTGTGAAATAAGGAGCCATCAGGAGCAATCAGTAAGTTATAGAATGTAGTTTACATTCTTTGCTTTTTCTAAGCTAATGCCAAACATTGAGTAAGCAAAGATGTAGGACTTAGAAGTAAAACATAAATTTCTGCTAGAGTAATGTTTTAAAAAAATTAAAGTGCTACAAGATGGGGAGGGTGAAAAGGAACAGAAAGAGAATAGTAGGGTGCTTTAGAGAGCAGATATGTGTACAAAAAATATGGAGGATAGGAAGAAGCAGAAAGTTTGGAGCTAGAAAAGGGATGTGGTAGCTAGACGAAAGCATGGAGTGCTAGAACAGCTTGAGGAAATGCAGTGAGTGACCTGGGGCTAAAATCAGTCTAAAACATAATAGCTTAATATAAGAACATACATTGCTGGGTAGAAAAGAAGGTGGAAACAGAATGTTTCACAGATCGTGGCAAACACTTTGTAGATAGCATGGGTGGATAGGGCTGTTTCCATTTTATAATATTGCTGGGTAGCAAAGAAGGTGGAATCAAAAGTTTTTGTTTGTAGGATGTCTGGTGTCACAGATCATGGCAAGCACTTTGAAGATAGCAGGGGTGGATAGGGCTGTTCCTTTGTACAATACTGCTGGGTAGAAAAGATGGAAGCATGACTTTTTGTTTGTAGGATGCCTGGTTTCACAGATCGCTGCAAGCACTTTGTAGATAGCAGGGGTAGATTCATAGGTAGGTAGGTTCATAGGTAGATACTAGGCTATTGGCCCTAGGGCCTATATAAGCCTAGCCAAAAAGGTACCCTGGCTTTTGCCACCCAAGAAAATTATTTTCCTGTGCCCCTGTTGAGCTGAGTAACAGAAGTGATCTCCGGGGTGAATTTCCTATTTCCCATCCAATCATCAAGACTTTTCTTGAAGAGTGCTAATGTGGAGCTCTGTTTGACATAGATAGGTAGTCTCTGGGACAGGAATCTATCCCTCCAGCATGTTCTGTTTATTGTGGTGACAAGGTTTAGTTCCCTACAGAGTGTAGCTCGGAGGGATTTGGATTTCTTTAAGTGGAGCTTGTCCAACAGCTCTGGGTTTGACATAGCTTTGTATGTTAGGCAGAGATTGCCTCTGAGTAGGCAATATGCGATGGAGTAAAGCTGGAGTTTTTGAGACAGTCTGTGTAGGGCATCTGTTTGAGGCCAGTAATCCTCTTTGTGAGGTATTTATGTGGCCTTTCTGTACTCTGTAATGGGTCTAATGAGTGATGAATAGAGGGAAACAATGACCTCTTTTTTTCTGAATGAGAAACCTTTTGTGATGAGGTGTACCACGTAGAAGGATTTCCTGACCACTGTGGCGATGTGATTATCAAAGAGAGACTACTGTCCACCTGTGTCCCAAGGTCTCTTATCACACTTTCAGTGTTAAGTAGACTACCATCTATGTGGTAGTTCATGGGTACAGAGTTTTTACCAAAAGGGATGACAATGCACTTTTTAGCATTGAGATTCAGGCCATGGCTTTGACACCAGGCATCTGTCTCAGTGAGGCCCTTTTGTAGGATGTCCACATCGTTAGGAGTTTCGATTGTGGCTCCTAGTTTGCAGTCATCTGCAAACTTCATTAGCCAAAGGCCTCCTGTGTTAGCCTATACTTCAGAGAAGTAGATACCAAACAGGAAAGGACCCAGGACTGAACCTTGTGGTACTCCACTTGTCACTGGTCTGAAGTCGGATTTGGAGTCTGCTACTTTCACAGTGTGGGTTCTGTCCATGAGCCAGTTGGCAACCCATCTTGTGACATAGGGATTTATACATAGTTTAGTGAGTTTATAATTCCAGAGTGGGGGTTGGTATTGAAAGCCTTGGCGAGATCTAGATAGGCTGTGTGAACCACCTTACTCTCATCTATGGCTTTGGTGACCACTTCAAAGAAGTCTATCAGGTTTAGGAGACATGATCTGCCTTTTACAAACCTGAACTGGGTGGGGTCCAAAGTTTGGAGATAACTAATGTCTTTGTTTATGAGTTCCATGATGATACGTTCCATGGCCTTGCAGACCAGGCTCATCAGGCTAATGGGGCGGTAGTTCCTGGGTCTGTCGTGGCTCCCACTTTGTGGAGTGGGATAACCATCGCAGTGCACCATTCAGTGGACACAAAGCCTGAGGTGAGGCTATGATTGAACATGGTACTTAGATGGGGTGCCAGTTCGTTCTTTAGTTCATGTAGAACACAGCCTGGGATATTGTCAGGTCCCATGGATGTTGTGTTCTTGGCTTTGGAAAGTGTGTTTTTTACCTGTGCAGCCGTGATTACAGGAACTTTGCATTCTTCTGGTATAGAGATGGGCCATCTAGGGTGTGAGAGCAGGGTAAAGTTAGCACTGAAACCTATCTTACAATATCTGAGGTGAGGCTATGATTGAACATGGTACTTAGGTGGGGTGCCAGTTCATTCTGTAGTTCATGTAGAACACAGCCTGGGATATTGTCAGGTCCCATGGATGCTGTGTTCTTGGCTTTGGAGAGTGTGTTTTTTACCTGTGCAGCCGTGATTACAGGAACTTTGCATTCTTCCGGTATAGAGATGGGCCCTCTAGGGGGTGAGAGGGGGGTAAAGTTAGCAATGAACCTATCTGGCAATATCAGTTGGTTCTGTATGTTTAGTTTCATTGTGCTGTAACTCAGAGCAGATCTGAGTGTTGCCATTGAGATTCTTGACATAGCTATAGAATGCTTTGTGGTTGTCTTTAGAGTCAGTGGCAATTTCGTTTTCGTAACTAGCTTTGGAGGATTTTTTGAGGGATCTCAGCTTCTTACTGAGGCTGACCAGGGAGTTCCTCCAGTCATGGGATTTTACTCTTTTTTGCAACAGTTTCTTTCTTCTGTTGTGGAGTTTGTTTATGGCAGAGGACCACCAGATTGGCTTCCTTTTTTTGGAGGATAGGATCTTGGTTCTGTTAGGGTTATCATGATCCATGCACTCATGTAAGTGCTTATAAAGTGCATTTTTGTAGGATTCAGCAATCGTACCTCTATTGTCCGTCTGCATGGGTGTCATGAAGTTTGCCACTTCTGTCTTAAGAAGTGTGAAGTTAGCTTTGGAGAAGTTTTTATGGTGTTTTCCCTAATGGGGGGGGGATGTGGATTTCTAGGGTGATTAGCTTGTGGTCGGATCTGACCAACGAAGGATTGACCTCTGGTGTGGAACATCAGTCACCCATGTTGGTAATGACCAGGATATTGCTGCCCCTGGTGAGGGTGTAAATAAGTTGATCCAAGGCGTTGGAATGTATGAATTCCAGAAAACATTGAGCAAAAGAGTTGGCACATGAGTAGTTTTCCCAGTTAATGGTGGGGTAGTTGAAATCGCCCATTTTTAGGGTGTTGGGTTGTACCCTAATATTTTCCAGTGTATCAAGAATTGAGGAGTGGGAATCTTGGGGCATGGTGGGGGGACTGTAGCATGCTACAATTTGGATTGCGGTCTTGCCCAAAGTTAGTTGCACTTGGGTAATCTCGGATGCATTATGCTGTGCAACTAGCCTGGAGGTGTGGATATCCTTGATGAATATGGACACGCCTCCACCTTTAGTGCTTCGGTCTGGGTTAGGTGGCCGAAAGGCGGGGTATGAATTATAGCCTGGTAATACAGGGGTGCTCTCTGGAGCTTTGAACCAAGTCTCTGTCACTGCACAGATGTTGATGTTCTCCATTTTAAGGAGTGCCTTGAGTGAGTGCATTTTGGGGTTTAGACTTCTAGCATTGAGTAGCATTACCCTCATATTTTGCTTGCTTGTACCTGTTACGGTGGTGAATTTGTCATTTGAACCTTGCCTAAAAAAGGCACTATAGGGGTGGCAAGAGCCTTAGTCAGTATCCGGAATACTTTGTATGTTAGGCAGAGATGGATAGGGCTTTTCTGTTTTACAATCTTTGTTGCTTGTAGTTTCAGAGTTTTTAACTATTGATTCACACTAATGGCCTGGTGAGCTCATGCACTATGCCAGATAGCCGCACAGATAGAATAGGAGAGGGACAGTGAAGGAAAAAGATGATTATATGTGTACCTACTAGAGCAGGCCATGTTTCTGCAGCGGCAGCATAACTGATGATGAACTTGGCAGATGTTCCCATATAGGGGTCACCTGTGGAGTGGCAAAAGACTGTTAATACAAGACTTGAATACACACATACCATGACTTTGTAATATAATAAATAATAATAGGGAAATAGCATATCTGTGCATTTTACTCACTTCTTGAGTTGCTCAAATTTCCACCCCACTCAGGATACGTGAGATGGATTTCTTTAGGATCAATTATTTTTTCTGACAGGAGCAGATGTAGGGTTAATTTGCATCCAAGATTTAAAGTGACTTGTAGCAAAGTTGCCCTTTTCATGCTGTAACGCCTCAGATCATTGATCTTCTGGCCGCATGCATTCATGGCCCTCCAAAAGCTACTCACAGCATACACATCAGCTACAATCTGTCAGTGTGTGTCTCTCCTCTTGGTTCTGCCATTACCCAGGAGAACTGCCCCAGTGGTTGTCTGGAAGGATCAGAGTCTTTTGTTTGGTAAAAGTCACCTTCTGTTTTGTAGCAACCACTACAAAAGAATACACAGTACGCAGATGAGCATCACATGGCACAGTGTACAAGCACAGCTACAGCTGTAACAGTGGTATACATTTCGTGGTGTAGTGTACTGAACTGTGTATTTACCATAGGCATCCAGGTTACATAAGTGTTTGTATGACACAATGATGCTCAGTACCTATCGATATACACAGCAACTCAGATGTGTGTCAGCATGCCAGTGAGATGTAAGTACAATCGGGGCGCATGCAAGTTCTAGATGGTAGAAAAAACAGAAACTAGTTATCTGATGAAGATTTCTTATCTCTGAAAGAAAAATGCATTAATTTCAGCAGAAAATGTGAAAATATGTGGGCTGGATAATGTGTTACAGAAAAATGATCAAATGACTACACTTTTTTTTTAATTTCTGTGAAAGAACTGATTTGGAGAACTTTACAATTTTCATTCACAAGGTAGCAGGGCTATTTAGAATTCATATGCTGTTACTAACTTGTTACATTGTGGAAGTACAAGACTACATAAACAGACAAACATATTTCCATGTCTGCTTCATGACAGATACTATGTGACCAACAAATAAAAAAAAAAGAAAGAAAAAATACTGCTAAAACCATTAAGCATATATACATTTTAAAAACCACCTCTAAATCTGTGGTTTCTAGTGTATGTATATCATTTAAGGGCACACATTTTAGAGTAGTCAATTTGATATTGTCTGGCTGACATGGCATACCTATTGATTTCTACATACCCTTTGACTTTAATGAATTTTCTATGTCATTACCTGTGATTTACAGAAAATGGATATCACTGGTACCTCAGAGATTATTGTTATGCTAGATAAATTGATTTACTACAGATGTCAGTGACATATTAAAGTACATATTAGATAATAACCTGCTTTGTGGCCAGACTTGTGTGCTGATTTTGGTAGTGGCCTTGTCTTTTAATAGAAGTATGTTGAATATCATAAGAAAATGAAGGCTGTTGAAGCTGTTTTTGCTGCTCTGATTTTTAAAGCATTCTTCATGCAATGTATTTATGTGGCAGTTGAGGGGGCATATTTTTTGCAAACAGATTGCACTTTTTTACAGTTCCTCTGCTCGTCTGACTTTCATCACTTAAACTGAAACACCTTTGGTATCATGCGTCTATATTACAAGATTGAATGCTTAGGTGATCTAACACTTAAACATCGAACTTGTAATATCAAACTCAAAAACATCGAAAGGTGCAGGAAAACACTCGGTCAGCCATGGAAAAAAAAAATAACTTTACACCCAAACTAAATGGGGGGCTGTGCCCCCCACACCCCCCCTAACTAAATATACCAACTCTGAGATCGCTGTACAGTAGGCAAAATGGCAAAATCCGGCAAACGGTCAAGGGAAATCTTTCCTTGCGTTAAATTGACCGTTCACTGTTTTTTGCTTTCGATATTACAAGTTCAGTGTTTAGGTGTTCAATCACCTAAGCATTCGATCTTGTAATATAGTCCTGGTATCATTGTATGTGTTTCTTTTTTATACCATCACACATTGCAACATACCAAACTTACATATTTTTTCAAGTATGTTATTTATTTATTTGCAGTTTGTTTACCAGGGTGGTCCATTGGGCCATCAGGAGCCTGTTTTAAAGTCTAACTGGTTATACCTAGAAGGAGTGGCAGTATGTGATGCAGCAGATAGATATTAAATCTTCAGACAGGGCTGACTATGTAGTTTTGTAGTTAATGTCACCAATCCTTTAGTAAGATCAGTTTCAAATAATGTTTCCATAAGACTCATTGTCGTAAAAACATATTTTTGCTTCCTCCAACTGTTGATTTATGAACATTATTTTTTAATGTTTTTGTACACGTTTTGTATTCATACAACCATTCGGTTGCTGTTGTGTCTCTCATTGAATATTACTGAAAGCCTATGCTTTTCCTGACACAACATACTTGTTGAACTATATGTGTAATGGACGGTTCTGAATAATACAGAATCTCATAAACAGAAAATTGAAAAAAATAAAAGTAGGGGACACTAAATAAATTCACTGATATTGTCATAAATCATTTTCTTCTGTCTTTACTCTTGTATGCAGGCATGTGATGGTGGATCTACTTCTAAACATCTCGGGCAGTACTTTTGCAAATGAAATGATAAAACAAAGCAACTAAAATTTGTAAAGTAGCAAGTCCAGTACTGTATTGTGTACAGGGCAACTAAACTATATTATAACAACATCAAATAACCATAATAAAAATATGCAAGCAAATGTTTATTAACTACCCATAAATAAATATTAAACTATAATGATCTGGCTTTGGTATTATGAAAGTATGTACCTCGGATATGTTTGCACTCAGATAACTTAGCGCTGTTTGTTTTGTTTTTCCTTGCAGTGTGAAATACTTCACTTTTGTGTAGTCCACATAGCTAATACTTCTGTGTTCTACTGCATGGATTTTGCCATTTGTCTTGTCATCAGTGTGTTGTCAGTATTTCTAAACTTGACAGCTTCATCCAGTAACTTACAAAAGAATACCCTGGATGGCACCATTTGCATCAAGCTTTTCTCATTTGACGTGAAGTTGCAGACTAAATCATAACAAAGTAGAGTGTGTGTGCGTGTGTGTGCATGCATGTGTGCGTGCGTGTGTGTGTGTGTGTGTGTGTGTGTGTGTGTGTGTGTGTGTGTGTGTGTGTGTGTGTAAAGCTGAAAAACTTTATAAAGCTAGAAGAAGTAATTTTATTTTTTTATCTAATTTCTTCTTCTCATATTCTTTATTTTGCTCTTGTTCCCAAAGATCTTTTTATTCTTATTTGTTTTACAACTGGAGAGTCTTGAAAGCTTTTTATAGTATCAGAACTACTAACGCTACCTCCCATATTAATGTGTTTCTAAAAATGAAATTCTAGCATTTGTTTTTACACAGACTAAAAATTAGTATGACATAATTTTTTTATTTTATGTAGTATGCAACGGTATTAAAATTTGTTTTAGAAGAATCCAACCAACAGATTGCAGAGCTTATGCCAGTTACACACATGCTGTTTGTGCTGTTTATATACCTAACTGTGGAGGAATTTATTTTTCAGTATTAAATATTTCCTGGTGAAGATAGTGCATTGCCTTAAGTAGTCACAAAATTAAGATGTTATAAAAGTGATAACATTGAAGAGGAACTTGCAGTCAGTGCTTAGAATTTCTGAACACATCCTAATAAGAGACACCTATGTAAACGTTATTGTGTGTAATCTGCTGACAAATGTGAATTGCCATAGCTTGTACAAGGGATATACATTTCTCCTCCGAATGTGCTCTGATGATTTAACTGTTTCATGATGGAAGCTTTCCTCCGTCCTTTCATTTTTGCTTTTCTCAGTCATTTTGTGACAGTTGCAATGCAGGTTTTACCCCTTTTTAATTGTACTACTAAGTAACTCTGTACCGAATCTAAACTGTAATACACTACGCATACTGTAATGGCAAAACATACTGATTTGTTATATAGGGAAAAAATTAAGAACTGGAATTAATATTGCATAGAATATTCTTGATTTAGTTCTTTGAATATTTATAGTTATCTTTTTTTCAGTAAGTTGTTGTTGTTGTCTTTCGGCTTTTCCCGGTTAGGGGTCGCCACAGCGGAACTCCTGTCCGCTAATGATTGGCAGTAGATTTTCACAAACGCCCGAGGTGCCAGCTCGACGTTCAACCTTCAGTGAAGGCATGCCCATTTACGCATGTCTTTCGAATGCCCACCCAACTGCGGGGATGACATGCAGACTCCACACAGAAGGTACTCCCCGCACTCCAGCCGAGAATTGGACGGGAGAACCTCTTGTTGTGAGGCAACAACGCTACCGCTGCACCATATTGGTTACTTGTATGATATTGGATGTATGTTGTTACAGCTGTTGAAACTCTGCTGAAAGAAGGGAAAAACAGTGATTTTTCAGTGTAAAATGTTGCCATGTACTGGAACATTAGTGGTAAAGATATGTGACCCAAAATTGAAATTATTGCTGGGAAATATTACATGGCATTTTGCTTGTGATATAAATACTTCTCTTTTATAGACTCATAAGTTCATAAGTACACAAACAGTGTTTATGCCTACTGGCTGTCTAAAACACTGATTCATCCAAGTATGGTTCATATGCTTTCTCACCTGCCCAAGTATCAAAATTCCTCTTAAAAGTGTCAAGACACTTTTACTGTCTAACATTGATAGGAATATTATTCCATAATTTGATAGCTTTAACAGTGATGCACTGAGCTGTTACTGTAGAGTTACCAGACCTTACTGTAAACTTCATATTATTACGTTTTTGAGTAATAGTACATCTGTTAATCTCATATTGTACATTGCCTGCAAAATTGAGTCATAGAAAATCGTGTGCACCAATATCAGTTTGGCACAAATGTACCCATAACAAAAACTAAATAAATGTGAATTCTTACATCTAGATCCATACTTCATTGTCTTTATATCCACAATTTTTTTACTGAATTTTCTTTGAACACCCTCCAACCTTTTTAATTGACCTTTAGAATATATCCAAAATGAGTTATTATATTCAGTGCGAGGCATAAATGTAAGTCTTGTACACTAAAATTAATATATTTTCATCCCTTGTAGACAAGTTACACAGCAAATAACCTATTTAATTGCTCTTGTAATTAGCTTTCTGTAAGCATTACAGTAAAAAAAGTACAGTTGTGTAAAATCTTACCCTAGCAGTAGATGTGCTTGCTTACACTGCTGCAGTGTTCTTATAATATGTGGATTTCCTGCCGTGGAAGCCCGCTGTTCGGCCAGTCTACCAAAGACTCCTGTTGCTTTAAAGGTATGCCAAACATCACCCAAATGCACCTTTGTGTAGCATAGGGCATAAAAGTGGTATTCAGGCCTACCATAGTCAGAAATGATTGCCCCCAGTAGGAACACCAGTCCAAGGAACCCAAAAGGTAATATGTACATCCAGGAAGGCAAAGAACTAGGGGGAAGGAGGGAGGGATGGAATACTGCAGCAGTGAAGGCAAGTATGTCTACTGTTATGGTAAGATTTTACACAACTGTACTATGTCCTTACCTTCACTGTTGCAGTATTCTTAACATATGGGAGAGTGCCAAAGCTCAAGAGGAGACTAGGGGTAGGAGGAGGAAGGAGCAGGAGTCCCCTAAAAAGCCATGCAGAATGACACTAGCAACATCAGCCCTGGCTACAGAGATACCATCCAACTTGTAGTGCTTGGTAAAAGTATGCACACAAGTCCAGGTAACTGCTTCAAGAATAGAATTAGTATCTAAGCCCTTGAAAAAAGCACCAGTAAAAGCCACAGCTCTAGTAGAATGAGCCTTAGCTGAAGAGGGAAGGCTGTTGCCATGAAAAGTGTAGCAAAAAGAAATATCCTTAGAAATCCAAGAAGAAATAGTTTGCTTGGATACAGCAAGTCCCAAAGATCTAGGATGAAAAGAAACAACTGATCAGATTTTGTAATAGCTGTAGTCTTATCCAAATAAACCTTGGGTTGCCTTTGCACATCCAAAGTATGCAGCACCCTCTCACTGTCAGTTTGCAGACAGGGGGAAATAGTAGGCAGATTAATAGACTGATTAAGTGATAGCTCATTAACCACCTTAGGCATAAAAGAAGGGTTAGTGTGCAAGGACACTGTGTCCTCATAAAAGATTGAAAAAGCCACAAGGGCCTGTAACTCAGACACCCATCTGGCAGAAGTAAGAGCTAACAAAAGAACAGTCTTCCAGGAGCAGTGTTGCAAGGAAGCTGAAGCAGCAGGCTCAAAAGGAGCTGCATCTACTTTTCCAAAAAAAAAATTAAGATCCCAGGGAGGAGGAACCGGCTTCCTGCAAGGTCTGATATTAAGGATGCCTTTAAGAAATTGTTTAACCTCAAATCTAGAAGCTAAAGGAGGAGAAGAAGGCAGAAAGCAGAGATAGCTGAGAAGTGGCCCTTAATAGAAGAATAGGCCAAACCAGCATTGAACAAATCACGCAAATAAGAGAGAACCAAAGAAATGTCCACAGTAAGTGGGTCCAGGTTACGAGAGAGATACCAAATAGAAAACTTCTTCCATTTGGATAAGTAGGATTTCCTAGTAGGAGGTTTCCTGGCCTTCTGCAGGACTTCCAGCGCATCCTCAGAAAAAAAAAGGTGTCTGCGAGGAATCAAAATCCTATCACCCACAGTGTCAGCTGAAGCGTGGACATGTGGGGAAGGATGAGAGACCCCCTTATCTTGTGAGAGTAGATCAAATCTGTGAGGTGACTTGTAATGATTGCCCCCTGGCTAAATGCAGAAGAAAAGGGAACCAGTGCTCCTGCGGCCAAAAGGGAGTCACAGTCACCAACAAGATTTTGGGAGCCATCTTGTTGAATATTGAACATGACTTTTGGAATGAGAAGAAGGGGATGGAATGCATAAAGAACCATTCCCTTCCAAGAAAATGAGAGGGCATCCACCTTTCACACCAGAGGACCTGGGACTCTGACACAAATCAGAGGAAGATGTCTCTTTAGAGGTGAGGCAAAAAGATTCACTTGAGGAGTACCCCACTGGTGGATAATGTGCAGAAACACAGCCATTCATGGGACAGAGTTAAGGACCTGCTCAGTGTCTGCCACAATGTTCTGACCGGAAGGGATATAAACTGCCCGAAGAGTTAATTGATACTTGACAGCAAGATCCCATATCAGAAGTGCTAACCAGCAAAGAAGATAAGATCTCTTTCTTCCCTGTTTGTTGATATACCCCATAGCTCTCAACTGTACAGATTTTCACAGAATGTCCAGAGTTTTGCCTCATATTTTTGGTCTGTTACTCATAAAATGTGTGGTTTGCTGGCAAGTCACTGTGGATTGAAATCATCAAATAATAACATACATTTGATTCATACTTAATGTCATTCAGGAAATGCATACTAACACAAATCCTGTTACCCTAGCAACGTTCTAAGTTTACACGAGGAGTATTTAAAATCTGTCCTTATTTTTAAGCCTTTGTCCAGATTTCTTGCACTAAGAAGTTGAGAGGTATGGATATATGTGTGATGACAGGAGGTACTGCAAGCTATGCCAGGAGAAGTAGAGCAGTGGATGTGTAACATATGCCAGCACAGCTATCTGGAATTTTTTAAAGAATTATATGTCATTTTTATATCAAACTGATTTGTACTGATGCTTGTGTTGAAAATGCATTTGTAAAGTCTTTGGAATATGTTGCCTACCTGGCTATAATGGTACCTTACTGTAAGTGGCTTCAGGACCTCTTTGAAAAGACATCTTTACAAGCTTACAAGTACCTGGGGTTCTTGATTTACTTGCTGCATTACATAGCCTGACACACTTTGTTAAATTGTCTGTTTACCTGCTTTATTTTAGCAATAGCCCATGACTGGGTGTGGGTTTCACAAGATTTTCCCACGGTTGGTGTGGTTTGATCATGAGAGTGAAGTGCGGGTGATCAAACAAAGACAATTATAGGTAAATCATGGGATACCCACATCCAGTCATGGGTTATTGTTTTTATAGGACATTATTAAAAATGCTTACATGTTCTAAATTATATTATTGCATAAATGCACTTCAGTGCTCCTCCGTGGCTCATGTGTTGAATGGGGTATCTAAACAATGTACTGAGCATGTACATGCTGACATTTTACGCAGAATGTCACAGCTTCTGCTCTTTTTTTTTTTTTTAAAGAACTCCTTGCATTTTAATCTTGATTTATTTATTTGTTTTCAAACATAAGATTTTGTGTGGCTGTTACCAGTGGTAATTATTTTTTTCAGCACATGTATGAATCACTAAACAGTATTCTGTATGGTTGTGTCTGTGCCATAAAAAGATAAGTATCACAGCATCTGGCCATATGAAACCTATTTCTTTGGGTGGGTTACTATTAAATGCACTAGAGTTTGTGGTGTTTTTATACCACAGGAGTTCATCACAGAGGAGTTTTTGTGGCAGCAATCCTTGTATAAATACACCTAAGTTTTTTTTTTTGTAAGTTAAGCATCATTATATTCCATTGAACAGTTTTGTACTGTAGCAAAGCATGGTCAAGCTTTTTTTTATCAATTAGTGTCTACACTTATGATTGTAGAGAAACATATTTTGGAGCCAGACCTTTTTTTTTCATGGGGATTGCTCAATTTACAATGTGAACATGATTGGTATGCCTAATCAGTGCACACATTTCTGAATATTAACTAACTTTTATTTTTTTAATTTGTCTTATCTGTACATTTATTGTATTTTGTTTGCTGACATTTTAACTGCTTATTTACTATTATTTTTTTTAGTTTTTATGTTTTATGTGCTTATGTATATTTTACCTGTGTTTAGTTATAGACACTGTAACAAACTTGAGGTTTTTAGAGGCTCTACCACCACGTCTGAGTTGGCATCTAGTTGGAACACTAAACCCTGCCTTCAGAACACCAGTTAGCAGAAATAAGTAGTCCGTAGGTGTAATCACAAATTCTTTAATAAATCACAGCAAGTAAAACACAACAGTTTAGCACTTTCGTTCAAACACCTTGAACTTCATCAGAACTAAAGACATAAAACTTCTAGTGCAGTATATATACTCAAGTTAAATGATCATTTAAAGTCCACCAATAAAGGCTTTTCAATAAAACAATCAAAACTTATTTAAAGATACAACACTATTAAAACCGATATGTTAAATATAAACATTAAATATGAAAATGTAAGTGTGTAAATACTTTGACAAGTAAACAGTTTTTGTAAAAACAGTGTCCTATAAGAATGCACATACTACAATTTTGCTGCTCACTCTTAAAACTGGAGTAATAGAAATGGCTTCATTTAAGCCTCAATATCTGTTGACTTGTAAAGTCATTTGCCGAAACAGCTCTCTATACTCCAAGAGGTTCTCCCATTTTCATCCTCTTGGATTTTTTTGCACTTGTTCTAAAACAAAACAACTTTAAAAGAACATTATCACAACATTTTTCCTGCTTAGCCAAAGCATTAGTTTCCACATTGTGTTATATCATAAACATATTCATATATATGCTTTCTTAGTGCCCTCTCAGTTTTTCCTATACAGAAGGCACCACGCCTACCAATGCAAATGTACATTATACAGAAGGCACCACGCCTACCAATGCAAATGTACATTATACAGAAGGCACCACCCCTACCAATGCAAATGTACACTAAACTAACAGAATTACAGTTAGAATATGACTGGGACCTCATCTCTCTACCACGGCTTTCCAAATAAGTAAATTCAGCATCACTGATATAAGTGCACTGTTTACAGTAGCCACATTTAAATGTACCAGTTTTATTTTGATTACGTTCATACATATTTTTTAAACAAACTCCCTTCCTGTATACGAACTTAGGAGTTCTTTTTTTTAATGTAGATATTTAAAAAAATCCTAACTTCGTAAATAGGAAGGGCGTATGGTAATGGGTATTTTGGCTTGGGGCATTAGTATGAACTAGGTTTCTTGTGAAAAATATATAGCAGAACTGTCAGATAACCACCTCAATGATTTAACAAAGTGATGGAGAAATTCTATTTGGATGCTTAGGGCAACTCTACAGTGCTAACTAAAAACACTGAGAAGCAGGTATGATGCCGAAGCCTAGATAAATCAACATGTTAGGTGTTGGAAGAATAATAAAAGAAATCCTGTACCATAGCCAAGCAATAAATAAAATCTGTCTGATAATAAAAGCAGAAGCCAGTAATCCAAGCTTTCAGATATTGTTGCAGAAGTTCTAGCAGCTGAAATGTATAACTCAAAAATGAGAAAATGAGTCTTATAATTTGGGTACACAGCCAGTGTTCTGAACCTATGTAAACGAAAAAACAACTTGGGCAAATATATACAGTGCTCAGAAAACAATCCAATGATAGCAGGCTGTTGAAAGTTATTAGCAGCCCCCAAAATAATGAACTTGAAAGTAACAAGAAATTGAAACTTCTAGTAAAGCAAACATATCCCATAACCATCAAGGGCAGCATTTATATTCACAGTACCTTGTATAAAGTGAGAGGGGCTCTTCTCACGCTGTAGCGCAGACAACTTATTCTTTTGTGTTAAAAACAGTAAGTTGTGGCAGTGCATACAAATGTAATAATGCAAGTCTTCATTGTAAGTGAGAGCTGTCTAAATGTCTCTTAGTAACCTTTTCTGTAGTAAGAGGATGTAAAACTGAAGCGTCTGAATTGTACACATCTGTACATTTTCCAGGGTAAGAAATGGACGTTTTTTCCTGATCCTGGTATTTCCGAGAGATTTTTGAATGCTTCATCACAAGGACACAGGTGTTTAAAAAGTCAATGCAGTTTACTGACTTGGCATTATATTTGTTACTGCTCAGTTTTTGAAGTCAAAAAGTAAAGCTTAACCTTTGGTTGTTAAGATAGATCTGAAGTTCTGGGTTAATCAGAACATTTATACACAGAATAACAAACAACAAAGGCTATTGATGCAAAGTCGTTAAGTCATACAAAAACACAGTACTTTCCTTAAAGTTTTTATTTGGAAAGGATACAGGGCTTTTCTTGCTGTTTCCAGCTGATGGTTCCGCAATAATGCTGGTGGCATTTTTTCACCTACACTTAATATTGCCTGATGATAGAAGTAAAGCAGATCACCGTTCGTTTGTTCTACAGGGTCAGTACACTGTGACTATCAGGAGCCCATCGCATTCCTCATTGCCCATTGTACTGGGATCAAATGTTTATAGGCCTGAAGCTGCTTCCCTTTCTCCTAGGCCTTGTTACTGTTTACAGAGACCTACAATCTGCTTGGAGAATCAGAAGAGTAGCAGCTGATGCTGGCTATGGGTGAGGTGGTAGAATGGCATCTTGGCCCTTTTTTCCCCAAGGTTATAAATAAGCTGTATTTGTGGTGCTACAGGTGTTGGTGCAGGCAGCTTAGCGTAAAGTTGGGATTCATATGTACTTAGAACACAGTGCATCTTGACTTGAATCACTGTGAGCTGATGTTTTGATCTTTTGTTGTGTAATGGAATATAGTGAGGAAAACATTCAAGATGTATATCTAGTCACATCAGGCATATTCTGTTTAGCTGTGAAAGAAGAACAAAATACTGGCTCACAGTAATTAGTACTGCACTGTGCTGAAAATGACAATGACTCCCGTCCTAAGATGGAGTGGTATGTAGTGTGCACAAGTTTTGTCTGGCTTGTGCTGTAGTGAATCACCTCCAGAGTCATGCAGGCACTGGGATAACATTTTATGAACTGTAACACAAATTGGATTATGATTCTAGCTTACTTGTGGACAGCATCATAGACCTCCTGAGCTGGTGTTTGGAGTCCAGTAATGGGTTTACCAGCCGTGGCTTGAAAGAGTATCTGACATCACTCTTGAGATGAATATCTGTATGGTTATTTGTACCAAAGCATGAAAGTGGTCAGTATAGTGCCTGACATGTGCATCATGGCTTCCATCAGGATGCTGGGAATGGGTGTCCATTATTTGTCGAGTGTAGGTTTCACGTTATGTGGATAATTATTGAATGATTCCCATACCTGTAGACATAGACATGGGCTTCATATGGCCTGGGAGCAGAGGTGTGATAACTGGAGAAACTGACTTACTGAGCTCAAAAAATGAAATTCCATTTTCATGAGCTAAAATGCATGATTTGTACCTGTGATTTTTAAGTGTAATTTCTGGTTACTACCATGATTTAATTATAATTTTGTAGTATATTTATATATATATATATATATATATATATGGTTCTACCTGACTTCGTCGACAGCGCAGAAGACCGACAGCGAATTGAGCTCAGAAGATCGAAACGAAGAAGACCGACGAATCGCGGGTTGCAGAACATCGACAATGCAGAAGACCGACACGACGGATGACAACACCAACGCCGAGGATGCCGACATGGGGAAAGGCTGTGTGAGTATGCGGTAGTGACGGACGTTCGGGTGCGAGGCAGGTAAGTGTGGAGATTGACGGTCTGTGGGGATAGGGGTGGGTTAAGTGAGTTAGGGTTAGGGAGCGATAGGGGTGGGTTAAGTGAGTTAGGGTTAGGAGCGATAGGGTGGGTTAAGTGAGTTAGGGTTAGGAGCGATAGGGTGGGTTAAGTGAGTTAGGGTTAGGCGGTAGGGCGGGTTAAGTGAGTTAGGGTTAGGAGCGGGTAGGTAAGTGTGCGATAGTGACGGACCTTAGGGTTAGGTAAGGTTTAGTGTGGGCTTGTAAGGATTTTGGTGTGCTTGTGTTGTGTGTGTGGTTTGTGGAATGGGGATGTGTTTTGTTTTAATAATTGTTATTGTGGTGTGTGCAGTGTATGGGGTTTCGTGTTTGTGTACCGTCGGTTATTTCGTTGTCGGTTATGTGTGGTTTCGTGTTTATGGACTGTCGAATATGTGGTGTCGGTGATGTGGTTGTCGGTGTTGTGTGGTTTTGGCTATGTCAGGTAGAACCATATATATATATATATATTATATATATATATATATATATATATATATATATATATATATATATATGTGCAAAATTAAAACAGATTTTAGGTACAGAACATGCAATAATCAAGCTGACAGCAGTACAGATAATAAATATGAAAAGAAATACAAGTTGTGGTGAGTGAGTGCTCTTACCTAAAGCACCACTTCCAATGAAAGCTGTGTATTTTTATAATATTAAGACGGTCCATACTACGACAGTCCGTATTTGGACAATAACAGTATTTTCCTAGGTATGTCAGTGTCTGTGATGGTAACGTGGTATCTATGTTGCCAATGATACCTGGGAGTCTGGAGAATTCACTGAAATTCGTCGTTACTGCAGTGCATTATTTTCTTTCTCCTGTAGCACCATTATGTAGATTTCTTTATGAAGAAGCAGCGTCCTGGGAAATATGAGTCTTATCTGATTGTAAGCGAATTGGTCATCTGCCCTCTGCTGATAGTTTGCATTTTGCTGCCTGTTGATGGTTTGGGCTGTCATTCTATGGCCCAGTATCATTTGGCAACAATATGTATATTCCTAGAACTGAAGTAGTTTAACAGCTAATGAGCTTTCGTTAGGATATATTATCATTGTTTAGATACAAGAAGGACATGCTGCATTTGATCTGAGCTCTTTAATTTTGGGGTGGTCCGGCTGTATTCGTCTAAGTTTTGCAGTACCTTTTCCTAAGTGAATTAATGAGTTAATGGAAGTCAGTTTTAAACTTATTAAATTCATTTTTTGTGTGCAATAAACATAGATTAAAAGTACAGTGCACTTATGGTACTACCGTATACTTTTTCTCATTTTATTTATTTTCTATTTCTGTGAATATGTCATGTTACAGTATATAGGTCTTCAGAAATTATACCGCTATACCTAATGCAATTTACAGAGGTTGTGGTGTAAATCTGAACTCCATTAGATTTATACTCAAGATTCCTGTACAGAGCCTCTGTTTTTCACAGATTGCAAAATGTACAAGATCATATCTGTGGAATTTATTAGCTGAATTACCATTCAACACAAGGCTGTATGGACTGTGGTGGTGGTGGTGGGAAAGGTAGCTGGAGTACAGGCCTAGTATGAAAGCAATAGGAGTGTAAGACCAGGCAGTAATGTCTGTGGGATACGGAACAGGCCATGATATTGGATGGTTATTGAGGCAGGGGGCAGGCAATCACTACAGTCATACACACACACACACACAAAATGTATCTTGCACATGCACATGGAGAACACACTCATACAGTGTCTCTGTACCTCACACATACCCTTGCTTAGTGTCTTGTACCCAATGAGTGCTCTCTACAACTTACCTGGATTAATAGTCTCATCAAAGAGAAGCTGCTCTGTTTTGCCTGTTATACATTTTCTCACATTGAAATGCTGAAGTGTGCACATAGGTGCACAGAGCTAAATTGATGCACACTTACATACATACCACTCAGCTGTCCAGACTTTTGCTGAATTTGTTGATTTGTCTTATAGGCAGCTTGATGATTGGATGATGCGAGGGTCACAGTCGGGGGGGGGGTGGCAAGAGGAGAAAAATTTGCACTTACCTTGTCTGCTAGTATGTTTGCAGTTTCCTTGGGGTCATAATGGGTGGTACCACAGTATATAAGTTCAGGGCAATGCTGAGTATTGTTTCTAAGATTTATGATACAGTTTGTAGTAGTCCTTGGATGATGTGTCAATGTTTAATTCAAATTTTGCCTTGCAGATTTGATCCCGCACATTAGTTCTTTACCCTTTTGAGTTCACTTTTAATGTGGAGAAGATTTAAGTTTATTCTTGGGAGCTAACAGTTTTTTTCTCCTTGTTATGCAGTTTACTGACACTGGGGTTCCACTATGGGAACTTGTTTTTCAACTTCACATTGTACTTGTGATATATGGGGACATGTGCTTTGATGCAGGAATTTAGTTAGGAATTGAAAACAGTTGTATACGTGGCTGTTTTAGCTATGGAATCCTTTTGAGGTGTAGAGCACTTAAAACTGTTTAGGTTATCAGCTAGTTGTAAAAGGCCAGCTTTGAAGAAGTCTCTGAAAACAGTAGGATGTGAGCACATCTTGGACTGGCTTCTTGTGGAGATTATTGCAGTAATGTGATCTAATCCACCCAGTGATGGGTAATAACAGGTGTGCTTCACACTGGCTCTTTGTCAGCAAGAACCAAACCAAATTGATTGGCGCCTCTGGTAGATAAGGATACTGGAGAGAGTTTACTTTGACAATGTCCAGGGACCATTGTGCATACTTGTTTTTTTTGTTGTGTATGTTTGTCACTGTCTAGGAACCCTTGTGCATACTTGTTTTTTTTTTGTTGTGTATGTTTGTCACTGTCTAGGAACCCTTGTGCATACTTGTTTTTTTGTTGTTGTGTATGTTTGTCACTGTCTAGGAACCCTTGTGCATACTTGTTTTTTTTTTGTTGTGTATGTTTGTCACTGTCTAGGAACCCTTGTGCATACTTGTTTTTTTTGTTGTGTATGTTTGTCACTGTCTAGGAACCCTTGTGCATACTTGTTTTTTTGTTGTGTATGTTTGTCACTGTCTAGGAACCCTTGTGCATACTTGTTTTTTTTTTTTTTGTGTATGTTTGTCACTGTCTAGGAACCCTTGTGCATACTTGTTTTTTTGTTGTTGTGTATGTTTGTCACTGTCTAGGAACCCTTGTGCATACTTGTTTTTTTTTGTTGTGTATGTTTGTCACTGTCTGGAACCCTTGTGCATACTTGGTTTTTTTTTGTTGTGTATGTTTGTCACTGTCTAGGAACCCTTGTGCATACTTGCTTTTTTGTTGTGGGTAATTAAAATTGTATCAGATTCAGTTGTTGGGGACTGTAGTTTGGTAAGGTAGGCATCATGCAGTGCAAAGGTCTTAGAGGGGATACAGTAATTAAAAGTGATGCAATCGATGAACTTGCTTTAGGTACAGAATGTGATAGGATTTTTAATAAGTATGGATACACTACATCAGCAGCACAGCCACCCTCAAAGGAGGGTCTAAATGTGTGGTAGACATTAAACCCAGTAGACAAGAGTGCTGTCACTGGATTAGAGCCATATGTTTCTAACTATACAAATATGGATGTTTCCAATGATCATGAAGGCTTTTTAGGACAGTCAACGTTTTGTTCAGGCATCTACTGCTTAGCAGTGCTGTCTTAATATTGACTTGACTGGAATTCTTTGACTGCTAGACACAAGAGAATGAACCTACATATTAAAAGACAATGTGGAGGTGGAGAATGTTAGTATTTGGAAACCCTGAAGGGAGAAGTACAGGACATCCCTAATGAAGGAGGTAGGACTCTTCCATCTTCATCCAAACTGACACATACTAGAGCCCCCTTAGCATCACAATAATTATTGATCAAGTTGAAGTCCATTATTTTTATGCCAGTATTGTAGAATTATTCACAATGATGGCAGGAGATTAATTAGAAACATACAAAGACATCTCAGACATGTCCCTCTAACTAACTTCCAAAGTATTGTGTTTAAGACTATTCACTCCGCTGTCTGCCATGACCAGGTCATATGCATGCTTGAGGTGCAGGGATCCAAGAGACTTGCAACATTGTGAGTTCTGCTACCTGAGAAACAGCTGGATTTTACTTTAACTTTGCTCTGCCAGGTGAATGGTGCATGGGTGTGTCCTAACTATTGTATTACGTGTGATGCTGTCTGTGTGTGTGTGTGTGTGTGTGTGTGTGTGTGTGTGTGTGTGTGTGTGTGTGTGTGCGTGCATGTGTGTGTGTGTCTGTGTGTGTGTGTATGTGTGTCTGTGTGTGTGCGTGTTTATGTATGTGTGTGTGTGTGTGTGTGTGTGTGTGTGTGTGTGTGTGTGTGTGTCTCTGTGTGTGCACGCACACGTGTGTGTGCGTGTGCGTGTGCGTGTGTGTGTGTGTGTGTGTGTGTGTGTGTGTGTGTGTGTGTGTCTCTGTGTGTGTTGGTTATGGTGTGATACTTCTACCTAGTTAGCAGTACATAATCTGGAAGGTCTAGGAGGCTTTGGGAAGAATTTTCTTAGTATTTTAGCATAAGCAGTTTGTTGTCAGTGTGCAATATGATGATTTGGGTGTCTAGGGAACACAAGCAGTCTAGGCACTGATGAACATGAGGGCTGTGCCTCTAGTTTAAATATGTATCTACACCTGTCACAAGTGGGCTTTGTGTCTGGTAACAACTTGGGATAGTCAGTGAGTGTAAGGCGCGCCATTTAGCTGCAGTTAGCACTCCATATAGATTAGCTAGGTTATCTGTACTTTTTTTTTTCTCTCGGGTAGCAAAATGCCCTCAGACAGACTGTTAGTTGAAGTAAGTTATCTTTAATTTTACTTGTGTTTGACCTCTCAGTCTCTAATTATACTAGGCTTTCTAAAGAAAACAGTAATGCAATCACCTTTTTCTTTTTAGATATGATATTGTGTTTGTCAGTGTCAACGGCTGATTATTTTTATTCATTGTATTTGCTTAAACCAGTTCAGATTTGCAAAGAGCTGAAGCCCATCCTGGAAAACAACAAGTTTAAGGAGAGAATCCTGTCAGTCAGGGGCAGGATGCCAGACTATTGCAGAATTACACACACAACACACACACACACACACACACACAAAACTAGATGTAGTTTGGCACGCCTTCACCAATACCCAATTTTGGAATTGTGGAGGAAATCAGAAGTCAAGATAAAAATGTACAGGATACAGGGAGAACATGTAAACTCCACATAGAAGGCAGTCAACCAGAAACTAACTGACAGAGAGTAAACATTGTTCACAGGTGCTAATTCCAGTTGCACATTGTGATTGGAGGGAAAGACGTCTTCCTCCAGGTTTCTTCACTTGGACATTAGAGCAGGAGCATTTCCAGACTGAAATGCATTTCAGGACCGAACACCTTGGCCATTCCGCTAGAATGTTGCATTATCCTGACAGATGAGTCTTTGTTAGTCGAATACTGATGGAATGAATAAGCTCCCAGAATTTGATTACCATTGTACATAACTAGTAAAAACATGTTTTGCCCAGCTTATGTAATGCATAACAGTTGAATTTTTAGACACACTGGTTGTAGTATGCCTACATTTGGATGATGTTTGTTTGTCATAATGGCCAGGTTAACTACTATCAACTTTTTGTCTCTGATGTACACTCTAGATCGAAAAAAGGCCCAGAAAATCTTTGCCATCCAAGATTCAAGATAAGCCCCTCCAACCTATATCCAGCTTATGTGACCTCAACATTTAGAAGTAAGAGAGAAAATAAAGGGTCTTCATCATAAGTTTTCATGGGATTATGATAAATCTTCAGTCATTTTGTTGTACATAGAGGAGATCAGTGTGGTTTTCATGTCAAAGTCACTTTCTAGATTGTTCCACAGAGCTGCTTAGGCTTGCCGAAGCTTCTTCATGTTATGTTCACTATACTTTAAGACATTTACTTTTTCTTTCTGAAATTGCAGATGTTCTAAACAATGGAAAGTTCATAATCAAAATGCAACAACTTAAATCTGATATTTTGCAATAGCTGAAGAAGTGTATACAGATAACGTGAGAGTATTAGAGGTAGTAAAAGGTATAAGGGAAAAGAGGAATATGACAAAAGAGAAACTGTTGGTATGGCTGATGGGAGAGGAAATGAATTACAGAAAATTATGGAGAATTTCTGTGTAAGAGTGAAAGATGGCCAGATATGCTGACAGATGAATAGGTAGTGGCAGAAAGGGAGACGTGAAGAAGCTTGGGGGTGTGGATATAGTAGAGAAACTGGGGAGTTGGCTACTAGCAGAAATAGGCAGCAAAGGAGTGGTGAGAAGGATTCAGAATGTCAGGGATAGGAGGGCTTAGAACATGCAAAAGGGTCAGTGGGAAACCTACATGGAAAGGTAAAACATGATGACCAGGTAGAATACGATTAAGGTCTTCTCTCATCACAGGTGGCATATAACTCAGTAGTGCTAAATAGTGTATTTAAAAACAGTAACAATTATTTAAAGAGGATTGTATGCACTGAGGGTGTTTTATATATAAACATAACCTGGTTCTTTCAGTTAACCTTACCTCATTACTTGGCACACATAGACCCCCCCTCCCCCCATACTTAAGCCCACCACTAACATTCTCTTCCAACCACGACAAGATATTTTACTTTATCATGACTCATACCCTTCTGTTGTGACTAGTTAGTAGACCTTGCTTTATTTCCTGAGTTTGTGGATTAGATCAGAACACTGTATAATCTCTCATTTTTCCTACCTCACCTTCCCACAGATGTGTTAGGGATGCTGCCTTATCATTTGCTGGTTATTTCACATTTATCTACCACAGCTCCATTCTGCCATTCTGTTAGTTACAGTCAAGTAACTTTTGATGCTTCAGTTTTACCATTTTGTTCCAGTTCTGTTTGCATTCGACATATGCCGATCAAGTGGTAGTGCGATACCAGCATTTAGAAATGAATGCCGATACTGCTTTTGCAAGCAGCAGTGAAGTGCCTCAGTGCTCTGTGTGATATGGTGACATACAGACAGTCCGAACTTAATGGTAATATTGTTAGAGCTGAAGCACTTCAGTGATCTGTGTGTGGTATGGATGGTAATATTGTTAGAGCTGAAGCACTTCAGTGATCTGTGTGTGGTATGGTGCAGTAGTGACAGTCAGAAATGAATGCTGATACCATACTGACATTCAGAAAGTAATGCTGATACTGTTAGGGCTGAAGTGTTTCAGTGCTCTGGATGTGGTATAGTACGACACTTTGCGCGGTTGTGTGTATAGCGCAGCGCCGGTTAAACAAGGTTAAACTTTTTCTGGCTCCGCCAAGTCTGCTCTTCAAATTTTCCCTTAAGGAAGCTCTACTCTTAGTATAACCAGACTACTCACTATATTAAACGCCTAGCACTTGTTCTCAATACTTCTCTACTAAGTAAGCACTCTCGTACTAAGTAAAGCACTACATCTACTTACCACCCCTGTGAATATCCACTTCCCTTAAAGGTACAGCACTCCCTTATACTGTTCTAGCATGTCGAGTGGTAGATTACTGGCGTTGTCTCCAGTTCAGCTGGCCAATCTGGGTATCTTGAGACAATGCTACAATTGTCTCATGTACACAGACAACCATCTCCTCCTCCCAACAAACACAAATACATGTGAGAGATGCAACTATATAGCCAAACTGGAGGCTGAACTCTCTCAACTCAGGGCTGGCATGACCAGACAGGAGGAGATGGAAACCACACACACAACAATCCCAGTCCCACATATACCTACCACAACTGCAAACTAAACACATAAAAACACAAAGACATACTCGGAGGCTCTAATAAAAAACTTACCAAAACAACAGAGGCTCCCAAAGCAGACATCCAAAAATCCACCACCTCAAAACAAAACACATGCAACACATACTTCAATAAATCAGAGTGTCAACCAATCACAGCCCTTAAGGCCAAACACCTTGCCTGATACACTAGTAATAGGTGACTCTATAGTCAGACACACTGATGTCCCGCTGACCAGGCTGAACAAGGAGAAGGTGACTGTGAGCTATCTATCGGGAGCTAGGATCTGCCACATAACACACGCACTCAAGTCACTCCAAAGCAAGTACAAATATGGCTCCGTCATTGTCCATGCTGGTGTGAATGACCTGAGATGTACCTCCCTGGACTACATGAAAAGAGACATAGAAGAGCTCTCCAATTATGTAGCCCAGGCTGGTATGACCCTGACCCTGAGCAGCATCCTGCCCTCACCAAGAATGATACCACAATACAAAGACAAGATGATCAGCTTTAAGGGGATCCAATATCTGTCTGCCTGGGATGACATGTTGGACAAGCCACGCTGCTTCACAAGGGATGGCTTACACCTGTCACCACTGGGATTCCAGATATTGGCTAAGGCTCTTGCCACCCCATAGTGCCTTTTTTAGGCAAGGCTGAAAAGACAAACCCACCTCCTTAGAAAACAAAAATGGAAAAAAACTAAGGGTAATGCTGTTCAACGCCAGAAGTCTAAATCTCAAGATGCAGGCACTTGATGCGCTCCTCAGCATGGAGAACATTGACATCTGTGCAGTAACTGAAACCTGGTTCAAGGCTCCGGAGAGCACCCCAGCACTACCAGGCTATACCTCGTATCATGCTTTTCGGCCCCAAAACCCGGGCCGAACCACAAAGGGAGGGGGAGTGTCCATATTCATCAAGGGCACCCACAACTCCAGGTTAGTAGCAACACATGAAGCATCAGAGACCATACAGGTGCAACTAACCATAGGCAAAACTGCTATACAACTGGTAGCATGTTACAGACCACCCTCCCAATCTCAAGAACCCCACTCAGCCTTCCTGAAGACATTGGAGGATATGAATGTATCACAAAATACCATCATACTAGGAGACTTCAACTACCCAAACATAGATTGGGTACATTATTCTAGCCCCAATACCCTAGCCCAAAGGTTCATGGAATTCATAAATTCAAATGCACTGGAACAACTAGTCACCTCTCCCACTATGGGAGATAATATACTAGACCTGATCATCACAAACATGGGGACAAAATGCTCCACACCGGAAGTATACCCCTCACTAGTGAGATCTGACCACAAACTAATCACCCTGGAAATACATATCCCACCTCCACCCCAGCACAAAAAGACCACAGTGAAAAACTTCTCAAAAGCAGACTTCACTCTTCTTAAGACTGAGATGGTATCCTTTAAGCCCACTGTGCCAGTGGATACCACATCCCACAATGCCGAATCCTTCACAAATGCTTTTTATGGACATTTCCAAGAATGCATGGATCATGCAATCCCAAACAAATCCAAGTCCCTCTCCACCAAAGGTAAGTGTCCTGTCTGGTGGACCTCAGCCATAAACAAATTGTATAACAAAAGAAGGAAGCTACTGCACGTCAGAGCAAAATCCCATGAAGGGAAGACATCTCTGATCAACATTAGCAGAAAACTACGTTCTCTCATAAAAACATCCAAGGCCAACTTTGAGAGAAAAATCGCTAAGAACACTAAAGATAACCTCAAAGCCTTCTTCAGCTATGTTAGAAACCTGGGTGGAAACCCTCAGATATACTCAGAGTTGGTTCACAACAACATAAAATACACTGAACCCACAGATATTGCCAATACACTGAACCCACAGATATTGCCAACATTCTGGCTGACAGGTTCAGTGCAAATTTCTCCCCTCCTTCACCCCCAAAAGAAGAAATACTTATCCCAGCTGAATATAATCTCCCTGTCATCTCAGATGTCCAAGTGAGAACCGCCCTAAACAAAGCAAAGAACACAGCATCAATGGGACCTGACGGTATCCTGGGGTGCGTGTTACGTGAACTCCAAGAGGAGCTAAACCCACACATAAAAATGCTATTTAACCTTAGCCTTACTTCGGGATATTTTCCTGAACACTGGCGTACAGCAACAGTGGTCCCACTCCACAAGGGGGGGTGCCCCTACAGACCCTGGAAACTACCTCCCCATAAGCTTAACCAGCCTGGTCTGCAAAGCTATGGAAAGAATCATTATAGAACTCATAAACAGGGACATAGGGGACATACAGACACTTGACCCCACCCAGTTCGGCTTTGTAAAGGGCAGATCCTGCCTTTTAAACCTGGTTGACTTTTTCAAAACAGTCACTAGAGCCATTGATGAGGGCAAAGCAGTCCATACAGCATACCTGGACTTGGCTAAGGCCTTCGACACAATACCCCACTCAGGCATCATAGATAAGCTCAACAGCTTAAAAGTAAACCCTTATGTCACTAGATGGGTTGCAAACTGGCTAAAGGACAGAACCCATAAAGTTAAAATCACTGGAGCAATGTCAGACTCAAAGCCAGTCACAAGTGGTGTCCCACAGGGATCTGTCCTGGGACCCCTCTTGTTCGGCATTTATTTCTCAGATGTTAAAGCAAACATGGCATGGCTGTGGCTGACAAAGTTCACAGATGACTGCAAACTAGGCACCATAGTCGATACACCAGCAGACACACACATCCTACAAAAAGGCCTCACAGAAACGGACAACTGGTGCCGGAGTCACGGCCTTAAACTAAATGCCAAAAAATGTATAGTCATCCCCTTTGGGAAAAACAAAGTACCCACAAATTATCACATAGACAGCAACTCACTGAGTACGGAAAAAGTAATCAGAGACCTAGGGACCCAAGTTGACAGTGACCTCTCATTTGACACCCACGTTGCCAAAGTGGTTAGAAAAACATTCTACCTTGCACACCTCATCATGAAGGGATTCACATCCAGATCTAAGGATGTCATTGTACCCCTATATTCCTCCCTCATCAGACCCATGATTGAGTACAATGCCCCATTTGGTATGTACCTCACCCGGCATTTGCAATAGCTGGAGAGACCACAAAAGTACCTCACCAAGAGGATCAAGGGTCTCCAACATATGTCTTATTCTGCAGACTAAAGAAATTTCAGCTCTATTCAGTAGCATACCGCCTGCTCAGAGGTGATCTCTGCCTGACGTACAAGGCCATGTCCAATCAGGATCTGATGGATATGCTCCACCTCAAAAAATCCAAATCCATCAGGACCACGAGAGCTAAAGACTTAAACCTCGGCACAAGTATGAATAGGACATGCTGGAGGGATAGATTCATAACCCAGAGGCTTCCCATGCTTTGGAACAGGATCCCAGTTCGTATTAGGCAGAGCCCCTCACTGACTTTTTTCAAGAGAAATCTTGATGAGTGGATGGGAGATCGTAAGTTTACCCCAGGGGTCACATCTGTGTCACTACTAGACAGGGGCACAGTAAACTAATTCTATTATATAAGGGGACCTTCACTGTGTCACTACTAGACAGAGGCACAGTATTCTAAATCTATTCTGTACATTTTTTGTACCATTTCATGGGGTGGCAAAAGCCACATCACTATGGCTAGGCTTACAAATGCCCCAGGGCAGATAGCCTAGTACTATACTATGAAACTATGAATGCTGATACCATTAGGGCTGAAATGCTTCAGTGCTCTGTGTGTGGCATAGTGCAGTAGTGATAGTTAGAAATGAATGTCGATACTGCATTCACAGTCAGGGTTCGAGTGCTTTGGTGCTCTGTGTGTAGCATTTAGATTGTAGCAAGTCACTTTTTTTGTTGTGTTGTTTTTGTAATTGTCTATTTTTTATCAATTAAGTAAAAGCTAAGCAAACAGCAACAGAGATTCTGTTTTATCCATCACTTCTCATGCAGTGATGTACTGTGCAAGCGTGGGAATGCAAGTCCAGTATGCATGCACAGTACATCATTATAGTGAAGACAAGGCGGAAGAAGACAGAAGTTCCCTTATACAATCTTAATATTTAAGAGAGGTAAGTGATTTCTTTCTTAAATAATGTTAATGTATAGAAGCAATAATCCCCTCCTGTTTGTGGGCATATCAGGATTTACCCACAGTTGGCTTTGTTTACTTACCCGGGCTTTGTCCTCGTGATCAAACCACACCAGCTGTGGGTAAATCTTGCTATACAATGCACAGTTGTGGGTTATTGCTTTAATATACAGCATCAATCAATGTGACACACTGGACTAATTTATATTACTAATGTTGTTAATATCATTAAAAGTGGAACCTGTGTGTTGAGAGACAGCCTTACAAGACTATCTGCAAATATATAGAGCTGAGTATATTTTTCTGTATTATTCTGTATTATAGAGCTAAATTGTTGCTTAGATATCTGTTGTCTTACTGTTCTGCAAATATACAGAGATCAGTATATATTTTTTTGGTTTTATAATTTGCACTCTGATTCCTCACATCTCTGTTGAAACTTTTCTCCACCCCCTCCTGTTCTTGGTTGTAGTTTAAATTTGGTGGCTTTTGCAGTGCCCGCCCCACTGTAGATTTGATCCAGGACACTCCCCCAGTCCCATCTCTTTACCACATTCTACTTACTAAACCCTTTCTGCACTTGCTTTTAGTCCTTTTTAATTTAATTACATTTTTTCAAACTGTGTGTGGACTAATATTGCTACATACTCAAGTGTGCCAGCTTGCACTGCATGTGAATTGTTTTTACTACTGTTTTTGCTACTTTTCTGGAAAAAAAAATTGTAAGCCTGTTTCCTACCTTTCCTGTAATTAGTGTTCCAGATACATATTTGCTGTATCCAGGACTATTTGTAAGCTTCTGAGCCCCCCAAGCCTTTCTGTGTTGGAGGGAACCCTTCTAGCTTATCAGTGGGAGTGGTAAGCACTAGGTAACCTGTCTACCACATAAGGAGTGGTTCTGGCCCAGAATTTGTAGTTATTGGCCGTTTGAGCGGTCTTTCATCTCTCTCAACTTTTTGATGTAACGGCCTGCATTTGCACTTGTTTCTGTCCTGTAACTCCTTTGCTCACTCAAAAAAAAATGTATCTGCTTTTACTGTATTTGTGTTTCTTCCTACTTTATTTAGCCTTTGCGTCATCTTAAAAGTACTCAATTGTATTTACTACTGCTTGGTGTAACTCATTCTAAGCCTTTTAGTTTAAGCACTTGGGCTTCAGACCAGTTGTTTTACATTAAGAAGGTTTGTGGTCTGCATTGTAGTGGCAGAACAGGTAGCTTACATCCTTCTAAATTGGGAACTGCTGATTGAGGACTCAGTGTTTGTTATTCTAAAAGTGTATTAATTCTGGTTTAAGCACTTGGGCTTCAGGCCAGTTGGAAAGATTATTGGGAGCTAATTAGTATGCACTTCATGAAAATCTCCTTAACACATAAAAATATGATTATAAATAACTCCATGTTGTGGTTGCTAAAGGAATTTTGTACTTCACCTATTACACCTAAACATATGGTCTGTTACCCATTAAATATTATTATTAGTTATCGTAACTTTATATTCATGCACCCTAAGTATAGGGAATGGAATTTTATTGTATTCCCTATAATTTATACTCAGGGTATGCTTATGTCATCTACTTCTGAAGGAGCTCATTTAGCTATAGATAATAATCTAAAGTACTGATATCAGCTGATATCTGATAATAAAGTTAAAAATCTAGATTTCTTAAAACAAGAATTTGATCTAAGAGAAACTTGCTGGTTAGAGGTTCAGATCTTTAGACAACATCTCATTGATAGGATAGATCTAATGTCTATAACAGTTAAAGAATCTATTCCAAAACTGATTGATTACTTGATAATAAATTTACAGCATAAAGTTTCTGATAAAGGTAAACTTTGATATATACATAAAATTATCAGACAAGAAACTTTTTACAATGTAGATTCATACTGGAATTATTTCACCTCTATTAATGGGGACCCACCAACTCAACAAGATAAACAATATATATTGGAATCTGCTTATAGAACTACATCTTCCATTGTCTGGAGACTTTATACATGGAAATTTTTACATAGATCTTTTATACACCTTTGATGATGAATAAAATTAATAATAAAGATAATCTATGTAAGAGATGTAATGTAGAAATTAATGCTGACTGGGCTCATATGTTTTATGACTGTATGAAGTTGAAAGAATACTGGAAGTCAATTAATGAATTTTGCAGGCTCTTTTACAGATAATTTCATTATTTCTAAGTCTCTTATATTATTCAACACACCTGTACCTCAATGTGTTAAAAAGATTAAGCTTCCCTTGTTATGGTCTATCCTAGTAGTGGCTAGGAAAATAATAACTAGAAATTGGATTTCAGATACACCTCCTTCGTTCAATGAATTTAAAAATGTTATGAATATAATGTGTCATATGGAAATAAGCACAATTAGAATGAGAACAACTAGAAAAACATCACATTTTATTGTATGGGATAATTTACAAAATTTGTTAAAAAAATTCTAATCTCAATAGCACAGTATTTTAGTTTAATTAATTGATCTGATTGTAGTGGATGTCTTTGTAAATACTTTAGTTGTTTTGTTGAATATTATAATAATACCTATTTTTAATTATTTGTATAAAATTGTTATGATATTTCTCTTATATGTTAAAACAATAAACTTGTTTTGAAAAAAAAAAGAAACTAACTCACAGAGAGTAAACATTGTTCACAGGTGCTAATTCCAGTTGCACATTGTGATTGGAGGGAAAGAGGTCTTCCTCCAGGTTTCTTCACTTGGACATTAGAGCAGGAGCATTTCCAGACTGAAATGCCTTTCAGGATCGAATGCATAGAACACCTTGGCCATTCCGCTAGAATGTTGCATTATCCTGACAGATGAGTCTTTGTTAGTCGAATACTGATGGAATGAATAAGCTCCCAGAATTTGATTACCATTGTACATAACTAGTAAAAACATGTTTTGCCCAGCTTATGTAACGCATAACAGTTGAATTTTTAGACACACTGGTTGTAGTATGCCTACATTTGGATGATGTTTGTTTGTCATAATGGCCAGGTTAACTACTATCAACTTTTTGTCTCTGATGTACACTCTAGATCGAAAAAAGGCCCAGAAAATCTTTGCCATCCAAGATTCAAGATAAGCCCCTCCAACCTATATCCAGCTTATGTGACCTCAACATTTAGAAGTAAGAAAGAAAGTAAAGGATGTTCTTCATCTCACATTGCTGCAGTCCTTACACTAGGGTATAGCGCTGTCCTCGGTCGGCCCGAATACCAAAGTATATGGCTGACGTCGGTCATGGCGCATTAAACTGACGCCAGGCCGTCAGGGTATAAATGCGCATGACCGACGTCATATCCTCAGTCTTTTTTGCCGCGTGGTCCGATGCAGAAGCAAAATTGCGAGTGCAGGTTGGCGTCCTGAGATTTTCCGAAACCGGAGTTTCAGACCGAATCCAAGTTGGCTAAGTACCCCGTTGGGGAATATTTTGGTTTTTTCTTGCCTCAGTATTTTACCGGATGTCAGAAAAAGTAAATAACTGTATTTCTTGTGGGAAACAGATACCACATAGGGATTACCATAACTTGTGTATACCTTGTTTAGGGCCTGAGCACGACGTTGTCGGGTGTCCCTCTTGTGCTAGATTTAACAAACGTACTATAAAGAGGAGATTAGACTGTGCCAGGTTAGTCTTCGGGAAGCGGTGCAATTACAAAATGCCGTCGGATGCTCCGACGCCCGCTACTACGAAGAAACGCAAGGACAAAGCACCTAGGCCTAGGCTAGAAGAACCGTCCGTCCCGGACGTCGGTTCTTTAGAGGGCTCGGCTGAGCCAGAGGCCCAAACAGAAGTTTCCTTAGAGTCCCAGGGGGAGACTTTATTGTTGCAGGATGTGTCTTCGCAGGAGGTAGGCCAGGCTGAAGGGGCTTCTCAGGTAGCTGTCCTCCCCTCTCTCCCTAAGGGGGTTAGGCCTTCCCCTACTGTTACAAAGGCTTCTTCCAAGGGCAGGCCAGGTTTAGCAGTTACAGGGGCCTCTCCCAGTACTTCAGGCCCTGTGCCCAAGAGACATATGCTTAGGATGGCTGAAGATTTAATTACTATGATTAGGGGTTCTATGCCTCCTCCTGACAAAAGGCCTAGGGTGGATCCTGAATTTGGGAATTTTGAACAGGATTCTGATGCTTCGGAGTCTTCGGCTGAAGATTTACAGGAGTTTTCTCATTATTCTGATTCTGACGTGGATGACTCCACCCCTACTGCTTCCCCTCCTGAGGATTTTTCATTCTCAGAGACTCTCCATTCCATGAGGGAGCATTTTAAATGGGAAGGTCAGGATTTCTCTGATTCCAGGAAAAGACTTAGGGAATTTTTGTTTTTACCCCAGCATAGGCCTTTAGCTATACCTCCTGTTCTTTCTGTGGTGGAAGATGTTTTTGCAGAGGCTTCTCTTAACCCTGATTCTTTACCTCCCGCTCCTGTTAAGCCGGACAGATACTATAGGGTGCCTGAAGCTCACAAGTATCTTTTTAAAAGCCCTAGGGCAGATCCAGAGACTGTTACTCAGGGACCTAAAGGGGTTAAGGCTTCTGTTGTTAAAAATCCGGTTCCTCAGGATAAAGAGGCAAGGGCTTTAGACAGATGGGGTAAGAAAGTTTATACTTCTTCAACTTTAGCCATGAGGGCTTTGAATTGTCAATTCCACATGCTCAGATATCAGATCTATCTTCTTTCACAGTTAAAGTCTAAGGTAGATGCTCTGGCAGAAGGTATTGAATGTAAGGAGTTACAAGATCTGGTGCATGTGTCTGAACAGGTGGGTAAGCATTCTTTACAATGTGGTTTTGATGCTGTACAGGCCTCTTCCAGGGTTGCTGCCACTGGTACTGTCTTACGCAGGCACGCCTGGCTAAGGGATCAAAATTTAGCTGAGCATGTTAAGTCAAGGATCTTGGATGCCCCTTTACAATCTGATGTGTTGTTTGGTTCGCCTGTTGAAGAAGTTTTAAAGAAAATGGAAGACAAGGCTAAATCTATGCACACTGTTAAAGATTTTTTACAGGTTCAGCCTCCAAAGTTTAGTAGAAATTGGCCAAGCAAGGCGTGGACATATCCTTCTTATGATTCCCAGTCTAGGGGTAGGTCTAGGCGTGCTAGGGGCAGAGCTCAGGGTTCTTTTAGATCCAGGACAGGGGGCTCACCTGCACAGTCTTCAGGTGAGGGCAGGGGTCAGCCCTTTCAGAGACAGACCCAATGACCTACCTTTTCAACTGCCAGACCCTTCCCGTCTGACAGCACCTTTGGGAGGAAGACTGACACTTTTCAAGGAGAACTGGAGTTTAATTACCCAAGACAGATGGGTATTGGATATCATTCACCACGGTTACAGATTTTATTTCCATACCTTACCACCTTTCAAGGGCATGCCAGACATTCCTCCTCAGCACAGATTAGAAGCTTACAGACAAATTTCTCTATTAATACAGATAGGCGCCATACAACCGGTGCCTATGGCAGAAAGGGGCCTAGGATTTTACTCGCCTATTCCTAGTACCAAAAAAGGGGAACACGTGGAGACCAATTCTGGATTTATCTATCCTCAACACCTTTCTGGACATTCCAAAATTCAAGATGCTGACATTGCAACAGCTTTTACCTCTCCTGGGCAAAGATCACTGGATGGTAACTTTGGATCTCAAAGAGGCTTACCTTCATATTCCTATCACTCTAGGCTGCAGGAAGTATCTGCGTTTTCGAGCTGGAAATTCACACTATCAATTCTCTGCATTGCCCTTTGGCTTATCTACTGCACCCAGAGTATTCACAAAGGTTCTGGCTCCAGTGATAGCTTTCTTCAGACTGAGAGGAATACAGATCTATCCTTATTTGGACGATTGCCTGATTCTGGCTCAAGGCAAGGACGAGCTTCTACAGCATTTAAAATATGTGATAGCAGTGCTAAGATGCCTGGGGTATTCTGTGAACAAACAAAGTCCAGTCTAGTACCCTCTCAGGACATGTGCTTTCTGGGTGTGAGACTGAATACAGCAACCCAGATGGCCTTTTTAACCCCGGACAAACAAAAGAATCTTTCCCTTTACTTCCAACAACTATCACACCAGTCCGGCTGACTGCAAGGACAGTCCTTCAAGCCTTAGGGTTCATGGCATCTTGTATTCTGGTGCTTCCCAATGCCAAACTGCATATGAGGAAGCTACAATGGTATCTAAAGAATCTATGGACACAGCACTGCCAGGATCTGGACACTGTCATTCCAATAATACCTTGCATCCAGAAGGAATTCTTGTGGTGGGCTCAGCAATGTCACCTAAACAAGGGACTTTCTGTGACCCGGCCGGAGGCGAGTCAGATTCTAACAACAGATGCCTCGGACAAAGCTTGGGAGCTCATCTCAATGGAAAATGGATACAGGACAAGTGGCCTGCCAGACTACAACATCTACATATCAACCTGAAGGAGATGTTAGCAGTCCAGTTTGCATTAACAGCTTTCAAGGAATTACTTCTTCCAGGGCAGGTGTTGATTCTAACAGACAACACAACTGTCATGTGGTACATCAACAAGCAAGGGGGTACACATTCTTACCCTCTATGCAGACAAGCAATGATTTTGTGGGACACAGCCCTCAGTTTACAACTACATCTTCAGGCAAGGTTTCTGCCGGGAGTACAAAACTCCTTAGCAGATGTGTTAAGCAGACAAATCATGGATCCCCACGAGTGGAAACTGGATCCGCATGTATTTCAACACTTAACAGTGTCATGGGGAACTCCAGACATAGATCTGTTCGCTTCTCCTCTAAACCACCAGCTGCCAAAGTTTTGCACAAAAAGGATACATCAGGCAGCTTGGAAAGTGGATGCTCTTTCTTTCAGTTGGAAAAATCTTCATGTATATGCCTTCCCACCTCTTCCTCTACTTCTAAAGGTACTGCTAAAGGTAAGACTGGACAAACCAAGAATGATCCTGATAGCTCCAGATTGGCCCCGACAACATTGGTACCCACTTCTGAGAAATCTGATAAGGGAACCACCGTGGCCCTTGCCTTTGATTCCACACCTGTTGTCCCAAAAGGACGGTCATCTACTCAATGTCAAGCTTCACTCTCTTCATCTCACAGCATGGCATATCCTGTTTTAGCACATAGCAGGGCTCAACTTCCTCAACAAGTTCTGAATGTGATTATGGAAGCTAGGAGACCTAGTACAAGGAAAGTGTATGCAGACAAGTGGAAGAGATTTTTGTTTTGGAGTGCAGCAAAGGATTTGGATGTTTCTGAGCCTAGTTTGAGTGTGGCTCTTCAATACCTTACTGAGTTATTGGACAAGGGTTTGTCCTTCTCTTCCATTAAGATTCATGCTGCAGCAATTTCAGCTCACTATGACTGTGATCCACCTTTATTTTCTCATTCTTTGTTCAAGCAATTTCTCAGAGGGGCAAAGAACATAAGACCTCCACGAAGAGCTCCTACTCCTGCTTGGGACCTCAATTATGTGTTGGAAAAGCTCACTCTGCCACCTTTTGAGCCCGCTGCTACGGCTGAGTTAAAATATTTGTCATGGAAGACTGCTTTTTTGTTGGCCATTACCTCTGCAAGAAGGGTTTCTGAATTGCAGGCCCTTATGGCTGTTGAGCCTTTCCTGATTTTCCATAAGGATAGGGTATCTTTACGCACTAACCCTTCCTTTATGCCTAAGGTGGTTTCAAGTGTGTCTCTAAACCAGACTATTCATTTACCTACCTTTTATGCAAACCCCAAAACAAGGGGAAAAGATTTTGCATACTTTGGATGTGCACAGGCAGTTACGCTACTACTTAGATAGGACTAAGAGTTTCAGGCAGTCTCAACAGTTGTTTGTTTCTTTTGCTTTAGGTTCTCAGGGCAAGCCTGTGTCAAAACAAACTCTTTCTAAATGGATTGGGTTTTGCATTGCATTTTGTTATTCCCATCATGGCAAGCAGATTCCAACAGGGATTAGACCTCATTCCACTAGGGCTACTGCCACTTCTACAGCTTTTCTAAGGGGAGTGGCAACTAAGGACATTTTGGAGGCAGCTACTTGGAGTTCAGTACATACTTTCTCTAAGCACTACCACCTTCCTCTGTACTCTAAATCTAGGGCTGGTTTTGCCACTGCTATTCTACAGGGCATTTTGACAGCTCCTGCTTCTCTTTGATTTGCCATCCTCCCTCACCTCTGCTTTGGGAATCTACCCAAGTGTAAGGACTGCAGCAATGTGAGATGAAGAACATAGTACAGTTTTGTACCTACCATAAATGTAGATGTTCGAAGATCCACATTGCTGCAGTCCAATTTACCCTCCCTCCTTCCCCTCTGTGTTTGGGGGTGTTTGTGTGGTTAGGTTAGTACTTTATTATATAATTGTTAGAAGTTGTACATAGTTTGGAGTGTAGGGGTGTTTAGTGTTTGGTGGTGTTTGGATTTTATCCTTTTTAGGGTCTTCTGACATCTGGGGCAAGAAAAGACTGAGGATATGACGTCGGTCATGCGCATTTATACCCTGACGGCCTGGCGTCAGTTTAATGCGCCATGACCGACGTCAGCCATATACTTTGGTATTCGGGCCGACCGAGGACAGCGCTATACCCTAGTGTAAGGACTGCAGCAATGTGGATCTTCGAACATCTACATTTATGGTAGGTACAAAACTGTACTGTCTTCATCATAAGTTTTCATGGGATTATGATAAATCTGCAGTCATTGTGTTGTACATAGAGGAGATCAGTGTGGTTTTCATGTCAAAGTCACTTTCTAGATTGTTCCACAGAGCTGCTTAGGCTTGCTGAAGCTTCTTCATGTTATGTTCACTATACTTTAAGACATTTACTTTTTCTTTCTGAAATTGCAGATGTTCTAAACAATGGAAAGTTCATAATCAAAATGCAACAACTTAAATCTGATATTTTGCAATAGCTGAAGAAGTGTATACAGATAACGTGAGAGTATTAGAGGTAGTAAAAGGTATAAGGGAAAAGAGGAATATGACAAAAGAGAAACTGTTGGTATGGCTGATGGGAGAGGAAATGAATTACAGAAAATTATGGAGAATTTCTGTGTAAGAGTGAAAGATGGCCAGATATGCTGACAGAGATGAATAGGTAGTGGCAGAAAGGGAGACGTGAAGAAGCTTTGGGGTGTGGATATAGTAGAGAAACTGGGGAGTTGGCTACCAGCAGAAATAGGCAGCAAAGGAGTGGTGAGAAGGATTCAGAATGTCAGGGATAGGAGGGCTTGGAACATGCAAAAGGATCAGTGGGAAACCTACATAGAAAGGTAAAACATGATGACCAGGTAGAATACGATTAAGGTCTTCTCTCATCACAGGTGGCATATAACTCAGTAGTGCTAAATAGTGTATTTAAAAACAGTAACAATTATTTAAAGAGGATTGTATGCACTGAGGGTGTTTTATATATAAACATAACCTGGTTCTTCCAGTTAACCTTACCTCATTACTTGGCACACATAGACCCCCCTCCCCCCATACTTAAGCCCACCACTAACATTCTCTTCCAACCACGACAAGATATTTTACTTTATCATGACTCATACCCTTCTGTTGTGACTAGTTAGTAGACCTTGCTTTATTTCCTGAGTTTGTGGATTAGATCAGAACACTGTATAATCTCTCATTTTTCCTACCTCACCTTCCCACAGATGTGTTAGGGATGCTGCCTTATCATTTGCTGGTTATTTCACATTTATCTACCACAGCTCCATTCTGTTAGTTACAGTCAAGTAACTTTTGATGCTTCAGTTTTACCATTTTGTTCCAGTTCTGTTTGCATTCGACATATGCCGATCAAGTGGTAGTGCGATACCAGCATTTAGAAATGAATGCCGATACTGCTTTTGCAAGCAGCAGTGAAGTGCCTCAGTGCTCTGTGTGATATGGTGACATACAGACAGTCCGAACTTAATGGTAATATTGTTAGAGCTGAAGCACTTCAGTGATCTGTGTGTGGTATGGATGGTAATATTGTTAGAGCTGAAGCACTTCAGTGATCTGTGTGTGGTATGGTGCAGTAGTGACAGTCAGAAATGAATGCTGATACCATACTGAAATTCAGAAAGTAATGCTGATACTGTTAGGGCTGAAGTGTTTCAGTGCTGTGTATGTGGTATAGTACGACAATTTGCGCGGTTGTGCCGGTTAAACAAGGTTAAACTTTTTCTGGCTCCGCCAAGTCTGCTCTTCAAATCTTCCCTTAAGGAAGCTCTACTCTTAGTATAACCAGACTACTCACTATATTAAAAGCCTAGCACTTGTTCTCAATACTTCTCTACTAAGTAAGCACTCTCGTACTAAGTAAAGCACTACATCTACTTACCACCCCTGTGAATATCCACTTCCCTTAAAGGTACAGCACTCCCTTATACTGTTCTAGCATGTCGAGTGGTAGGTTACTGGCATCGTCTCCAATTCAGCTGGTCAATCTGGGTATCTTGAGACAATGCTACAATTGTCTCATGTACACAGACAACCATCTCCTCCTCCCAACAAACACAAATACATGTGAGAGATACAACTATATAGCCAAACTGGAGGCTGAACTCTCTCAACTTAGGGCTGGCTTGACCAGACAGGAGGAGATGGAAACCACACACACAACAATCCCAGTCCCACATATACCTACCACAACTGCAAACCAAACACATAAAAACACAAAGACATACTCGAGGCTCTAATAAAAACTTACCAAAACAACAGAGGCTCCCAAAGCAGACATCCAAAAATCCACCACCTCAAAACAAAACACATGCAACACATACTTCAATAAATCAGTGTGTCAACCAATCACAGCCCTTAAGGCCAAACACCTTGCCTGATACACTAGTAATAGGTGACTCTATAGTCAGACACACTGATGTCCCGCTGACCAGGCTGAACAAGGAGAAGGTGACTGTGAGCTGTCTATCGGGAGCTAGGATCCGCCACATAACACACGCACTCAAGTCACTCCAAAGCAAGTACAAATATGACTCTGTCATTGTCCATGCTGGTGTGAATGACCTGAGATGTACCTCCCTGGACTACATGAAAAGAGACATAGAGGAGCTCTCCGATTATGTAGCCCAGGCTGGTATGACCCTGACCCTGAGCAGCATCCTGCCCTCACCAAGAATGATACCACAATACAAAGACAAGATGATCAGCTTTAACAATTGGCTCAAGTACTGGTGTCATTCTAAGGGGATCCAATATCTGTCTGCCTGGGATGACATGTTGGACAAGCCACGCTGCTTCACAAGGGATGGCTTACACCTGTCACCAGTGGGATTCCGGATATTGGCTAAGGCTCTTGCCACCCCCATAGTGCCTTTTTTAGGCAAGGCTGAAAAGACAAACCCACCTCCTTAGAAAACAAAAATGGAAAAAAACTAAGGGTAATGCTGCTCAACGCCAGAAGTCTAAATCTCAAGATGCAGGCACTTGATGCGCTCCTCAGCATGGAGAACATCGACGTCTGTGCAGTAACTGAAACCTGGTTCAAGGCTGCGGAGAGCACCCCAGCGCTACCAGGCTATACCTCGTATCATGCTTTTCGGCCCCAAAACCCGGGCCGAACCACAAAGGGAGGGGGAGTATCCATATTCATTAAGGACACACACAACTCCAGGTTAGTAGCAACACATGAAGCATCGGAGACCATACAGGTGCAACTAACCATAGGCAAAACTGCTATACAACTGGTAGCATGTTACAGACCACCCTCCCAATCTCAAGAACCCCACTCAGCCTTTCTGAAGACATTGGAGGATATGAATGTATCACAAAATACCATCATACTAGGAGACGTCAACTACCCAAACATAGATTGGGTACATTATTCTAGCCCTAATACCCTAGCCCAAAGGTTCCTGGAATTCATAAATTCAAATGCACTGGAACAACTAGTCACCTCTCCCACTAGGGGAGATAATATACTAGACCTGATCATCACAAACATGGGGACAAAATGCTCCACACCAGAAGTATACCCCTCACTAGTGAGATCTGACCACAAACTAATCACCCTGGATATACATATCCCACCACCACCCCCAGCACAAAAGACCACAGTGAAAAACTTCTCAAAAGCAGACTTCAATCTTCTTAAGACTGAGATGGTATCCTTTAAGCCCATTGTGCCAGTGGATACCACATCCCACAATGCCGAATCCTTCACAAATGCTTTCTATGGACATCTCCAAGAATGCATGGATCATGCAATCCCAAACAAATCCAAGTCCCTCTCCACCAAAGTTAAGCATCCTGTCTGGTGGACCTCAGCCATAAACAAATTGTATAACAAAAGAAGGAAGCTACTGCACGTCAGAGCAAAATCCCATGAAGGGAAGACATCTCTGATCAACATTAGCAGAAAACTACGTTCTCTCATAAAAACATCCAAGGCCAACTTTGAGAGAAAAATTGCTAAGGACACTAAAGATAACCACAAAGCCTTCTTCAGCTATGTTAGAAACCTGGGTGGAAACCCTCAGATATGCTCAGAGTTGGTTCACAACAACATAAAATACACTGAACCCACAGATATTGCCAATACACTGAACCCACAGATATTGCAAACATTCTGGCTGACAGGTTCAGTGCAAATTTCTCCCCTCCTTCACCCCCAAAAGAAGAAATACTTATCCCAGCTGAATGTAATCTCCCTGTCATCTCAGATGTCCAAGTGAGAACCGCCCTAAACAAAGCAAAAAACACAGCATCAATGGGACCTGACGGTATCCTGGGGTGCGTGTTACGTGAACTCCAAGAGGAGCTAAACCCACACATAAAAATGCTATTTAACCTTAGCCTTACTTTGGGATATGTACCTGAACACTGGCGTACAGCAACAGTGGTCCCACTCCACAAGGGGGGTGCCTCTACAGACCCTGGAAACTACCTCCCAATAAGCTTAACCAGCCTGGTCTGCAAAGCTATGGAAAGAATCATTATGGAACTCATAAACAGGGACATAGGGGACCTACAGACACTTGACCCCACCCAGTTCGGCTTTGTAAAGGGCAGATCCTGCCTTTTAAACCTGGTTGACTTTTTCAAAACAGTCACTAGAGCCATTGATGAGGACAAAGCAGTCCATACAGCATACCTGGACTTGGCTAAGGCCTTCGACACAATACCCCACTCAGGCATCATAGATAATCTCAACAGCTTAAAAGTAAACCCTTATGTCACTAGATGGGTTGCAAACTGGCTAAAGGACAGAACCCATAAAGTTAAAATCACTGGAGCAATGTCAGACTCAAAGCCAGTCACAAGTGGTGTCCCACAGGGATCTGTCCTGGGACCCCTCTTGTTCGGCATTTATTTCTCAGATGTTAAAGCAAACATGGGAGGGCTGTGGCTGACAAAGTTCACAGATGACTGCAAACTAGGCACCATAGTCGATACACCAGCAGACACACACATCCTACAAAAAGGCCTCACAGAAACGGACAACTGGTGCCAGAGTCACGGCCTTAAACTAAATGCCAAAAAATGTATAGTCATCCCCTTTGGGAAAAACAAAGTACCCACAAATTATCACATAGACAGCAACCCACTGAGTACGGAAAAAGTAATCAGAGACCTAGGGACCCAAGTTGACAGTGACCTCTCATTTGACACCCACGTTGCCAAAGCGGTTAGAAAAACATTCTACCTTGCACACCTCATCATGAAGGGATTCACATCCAGATCCAAGGATGTCATTGTACCCCTATATTCCTCCCTCATCAGACCCATGATTGAGTACAATGCCCCATTTGATATGTACCTCACCCGGCATTTGCAATAGCTGGAGAGACCACAAAAGTACCTCACCAAGAGGATCAAGGGTCTCCAACATATGTCTTATTCTGCCAGACCAAAGAAACTTCAGCTCTATTCAGTAGCATGCCACCTGCTCAGAGGTGATCTCTGCCTGACGTACAAGGCCATGTCCAATCAGGATCTGATGGATATGCTCCACCTCAAAAAATCCAAATCCATCAGGACCACGAGAGCTAAAGACTTACCTCGGCACAAGTATGAATAGGACATGCTGGAGGGATAGATTCATAACCCAGAGGCTTCCCATGCTTTGGAACAGGATCCCGGTTCGTATTAGGCAGAGCCCCTCACTGACTCTTTTCAAGAGAAATCTTGATGAGTGGATGGGAGATCGTAAGTTTACCCCAGGGATCACATCTGTGTCACTACTAGACAGGGGCACAGTAAACTAATTCTATTATATAAGGGGACCTTCACTGTGTCACTATTAGACAGAGGCACAGTATTCTAAATTTATTCTGTACATTATTTGTACCATTTCATGGGGTGGCAAAAGCCACATCACTATCGCTAGGCTTACAAATGCCCCAGGGCAGATAGCCTAGTACTATACTATGAAACTATGAAACTATGAATGCTGATACCATTAGGGCTGAAATGCTTCAGTGCTCTGTGTGTGGCATAGTGCAGTATTGATAGTTAGAAATGAATGTCGATACTGCATTCACAGTCAGGGTTCAAGCGCTTTGGTGCTCTGTGTGTAGCATTTAGATTGTAGCAAGTCACTTTTTATGTTGTGTTGTCCTTGTAATTGTCTATTTTTTATCAATTAAAAAAAAGCTAAGCAAACAGCAACAGAGATTCTGTTTTATCCATCACTTCTCATGCAGTGATGTACTGTGCAAGCGTGGGAACGCAAGTCCAGTATGCATGCACAGTACATCATTATAGTGAAGACAAGGCGGAAGAAGACAGAAGTTCTCTTATACAATCTTAATATTTAAGAGAGGTAAGTGATTTCTTTCTTAAATAATGTTAATGTATAGAAGCAATAATCCCCTCCTGTTTGTGGGCATATCAGGATTTACCCACAGTTGGCTTTGTTTACTTACCCGGGCTTTGTCCTCGTGATCAAACCACACCAGCTGTGGGTAAATCTTGCTATACAATGCACAGTTGTGGGTTATTGCTTTAATATACAGCATCAATCAATGTGACGCACTGGACTAATTTATATTACTAATGATGTTAATATCATTAAAAGTGGAACCTGTGTGTTGAGAGACAGCCTTACAAGACTATCTGCAAATATATAGAGCTGAGTATATTTTTCTGTATTATTCTGTATTATAGAACTAAATTGTTGCTTAGATATCTGTTGTCTTACTGTTCTGCAAATATACAGAGATCAGTATATATTTTTTTGGTTTTATAATTTGCACTCTGATTCCTCACACTCTGTTGAAACTTTTCTCCACCCCCCCCCTCCCTGTTCTTGGTTGTAGTTTAAATTTGGTGGCTTTTGCAGTGCCCGCCCCACTGTAGATTTGATCCAGGACACTCCATCAGTCCCATCTCTTTACCACATTCTACTTAATAAACCCTTTCTGCACTTGCTTTTAGTCCTTTTTAATTTAATTACATTTTTTCAAACTGTGTGTGGACTAATATTGCTACATACTCAAGTGTGCCAGCTTGCACTGCATGTGAATTGTTTTTACTACTTTTCTGGAAAAAAAATTGTAAGCCTGTTTCCTACCTTTCCTGTAATTAGTGCTCCAGATACATATTTGCTGTATCCAGGACTATTTGTAAGCTTCTGAGACCCCCAAGCCTTTCTGTGTTGGAGGGAACCCTTCTAGCTTATCAGTGGGAGTGGTAAGCACTAGGTAACCTGTCTACCACATAAGGAGTGGTTCTGGCCCAGAATTTGTAGTTATTGGCCGTTTGAGCGGTCTTTCATCTCTCTCAACTTTTTGATGTAACGGCCTGCATTTGCACTTGTTTCTGTCCTGTAACTCCTTTGCTCACTCAAAAAAAAAATGTATCTGCTTTTACTGTATTTGTGTTTCTTCCTACTTTATTTAGCCTTTGCGTCATCTTAAAAGTACTCAATTGTATTTATTACTGCTTGGTGTAACTCATTCTAAGCCTTTTAGTTTAAGCACTTGGGCTTCAGACCAGTTGTTTTACATTAAGGTTTGTGGTCTGCACTGTAGTGGCAGAACAGGTAGCTTACATCCTTCTAAGTTGGGAACTGCTGATTGAGGGCTCAGTGTTTGTTATTCTAAAAGTGTATTAATTCTGGTTTAAGCACTTGGGCTTCAGGCCAGTTATTTTACATTAAAAGGGTTCGTGGTCTCCACTCTTGTGGGAGGAGAGGCTGGACTCTGCCATTCTGAGCTGGGAATTTCTGGTTAAAGGCTTATAGTGCCTGCATATTTAAATTGCTTCTTACTGAAATTGGGACACCGTGTTTGCTGTAGCATAGACTAGATCCAGGCCTGCTGAATCTAGCTTTGTTTGTATAACTTGAGCACTAATCCAGGCATTCTTTAAAGTATTCAATTGTATTTATTACTGCTTGGTAGTAACTTGATTAAAGTGTATCTATCATTCTAAGTCTTTTGGATTAAGCATTTGGGCTTCAGACCAATTGTTTTACATTAAGAAGGTTTGTGGCCTACACTGTGGTGGCAAGACAGGTAGCTTACATCCTTCTAAGATGGGAACTGCTGATTGAGGGCTCAGTGTCTATTATTCTAAAAGTATATTAATTCTGGTTTAAGCACTTGGGCTTCAGGCCAGTTGTTTACATTAAGAAGGTTTGTGGTCTGCACTGTAGTGGCAGAACAGGTAGCTTACATCCTGCTAAGTTGGGAACTGCTGATTGAGGGCTCAGTGTCTGTTATTCTAAAAGTGTATTAATTCTGGTTTAAGCATTTGGGCATCAGGCCAGTTATTTTACATTAAGAAGGTTCGTGGTCTGCACTCTTGTAGGAGGAGAGGCTGGACTCTGCCCTTCTGAGCTGGGAATTTCTGGTTAAAGGCTTATAGTGCCTGCATATTTGAACTGTTTCTTACTGAAATTGGTACACCCTGTTTGCTGTAGCATAGACTAGATCCAGGCCTGCTGAATTTAGCTTTGTTTATATGCTTGTTGTTTGTTTGCTTGTTATTTCCCTGAAACACTAATTCCACCTAAAACGCGGCTTTTCAGTGCTTCTGTGGATCCCTAGTGATATCTGCATTGCTTACTGTACTTATTTCCTTGTTTCACTTGAAAGAAAGTTACTGTTTGTCGTTTTTGCATTTAAGTTACCTGTAACACATTGCATTTAAGATACCTGGCACTTGCTCACTAAAGCAATTATATAAATCAGCACTAAAAAATTAAAAGCACTACACCCTCACAAACTCCCCTTGAGTACCTTGTTCCCCATTGGCCCTTTTTTTCAATTATAAAGGAATTCCCAATACTATTCTAGCATGTCCAAAGGTCAGTTGTCAATCTCATCTCCGGTCCAGCTGGTGAATCTGTGAATATTGAGGCAATGTTACAACTGCCTCATGTACACAGACAACCCTCTCCTCCTCCCAACAAATTCCAACACATGTGAGAGATGCAACCATATAGCCATACTGGAGGCAAAGCTCTCTCAACTCATTACTGGCAAAACCAGTCAGGAGGAGAAGGAAACCACACTCACTACAATTCCAGTCTCACATAGACCTACCACGACAGCAAACCAAACACATAAACACACAAAAACATACTTGGAGGCTCTAAATAAAAATCTGCCTAAGCAGCAGAGACCTCCAAAGCAGACACCCAAGCAACTGCTACCCCAAAACAAAACACATGCAACACATAGCTCACAAAGCCAGTGTGCAGAACAATCACAGCCCTTAAGGCTAAACAACACACCTGATACACTTGTAATAGGTGACTCTATCGTCAGGCACACTGACGTCCCGCTCACCAGGCTGAACAAGGAGAAGGTCATGGTGAGCTGCCTGTCGGGCGCTAGGATCCACCACATAACACAAGCACTCAGGTCACTCCAAGGCAAGTACAAATATGACAGTCATTGTCCATGCTGGTGTGATTGACCTGAGATGTACCTCCCTGGACTACATGAAAAGAGACATAGAGGAGCTCTCTGAGCATGTAGCCCAGGCCAGTATGACCCTGACCTTGAGTAGCATCTTACCCTCACCAAGAATGATGCTACAGTATGAAGACAAGATGATCAATTTCAACAATTGGCTTAAGTATTGGTGTCATTCAAAGGGGATCCAATGCCTGTCAGCCTGGGATGACATGCTCGACAAGCCACGATGCTTCGCTAGGGACGGCTTGCACCTGTCACCCCTGGGCTTTCGGATATTGGCAAAGGCTCTTGTTACTCCCATAGTGCCTTTTTTAGGCAAGGCTCAAAAGACAAACCCACCTCCATAGGTATCACAAGGGATAAGAAACTAAGAGTAATGCTACTCAACGCCAGAAGTCTAAACCTCAAGATGCATGCACTCGAAACTCTCCTTAGCATGGAGAACATCGATATCTGTGCAGTAACAGAAACCTGGTTCAAGGCTCCCGAGAGCACCCCAGCACTACCAGGCTGTACCTCATACCATGCTTTTCGGCCCCAAAACTTGAACTGAACCACAAAAGGAGGGGGAGTATCAATATTCGTCAAAGATACCCACACCTCCAGGTTGGTGGCACAGCACGAAGCATCAGAGACTATCCATGTGCAGCTAACAGTGGGTAAAACTGCCTTCCAGTTTATAGCCTGCTACAGACCACCCTCCCAAGCCCAGGAACCCCACTCAGCCTTCCTGAGAACACTGGAAAATATGAAGGTCTCTCCAAACACCATTATATTGGGCGACTTCAACTACCCAAACATAGACTGGGAACATTACTCTAGCTCCAACACCCTAGCCCAAAGGTTCCTAGAATTTATAAACTCAAATGCTATGGAACAACTTGTTACCATTCCCACAAGAGGGGAAAATATACTGGACCTGATCATCACCAACATGGGGACTGTGTGCTCCAGACCTGAAGTATATCCCTCACTGGTAAGATCAGACCATAAACTAATCTCACTGGATATTCACATCCCGACTCCACCCCCTGGCCTGAAAACCACAGTGAAAAACTTCTCTAAAGCAAATTTCACACTCTTCAAAACCGAGGTGGAATCCTTCAAAGCCCCCGGGCCTGTAGAAAATACGGCCCAGACCGCAGAATCCTTTATAAACGCATTCTATGAACACCTTCAGGAATGCATGGATCATGCAATCCCAAATAAAACCAAGACCCAATTCTCCAAAGGCAGACATCCTGTCTGGTGGATGCCAGCCATAAACAAACTATACAATAGAAGGAGGAAGCTACTACATGATAGAGCAAAATCCCAAAAAGGGAAGGCATCTCTGATCAGTATTAGCAAAAAACTACGGGCACTCATAAAATCATCTAAGGCCAGCTTCGAGAAAAATTGCACAGGACACTAAGGATAATCACAAGGCTTTCTTTAGTTATGTTAGGAACCTGGGTGGGAATTCCCAGATATGCTCAGAATTAGTCCAAAATGACAAAAAATACACCGAACCCACAGACATTGCCAACATCCTAGCTGACAGGTTCAGCGCAACCCCCCACCCCCACCAAAAGGGCAAATATCTATCCCAGCAGAGTGCTGCCCCCCTGACATCTCAGATGCTCAGGTAAGAGCTGCCCTCTCCAAAGCTAAAAACACAGCATCAATGGGACCAGACGGTGTCCCGGGCTGTGTCCTACATGAACTCCAAGAAGAGCTAAACCCAAACATAAAACTACTGTTCAATCTCAGCCTTACTACAGGATATGTACCCAAAGAGTGGCATACAGCAATAGTGGTCCCTCTCCACAAAGGTGGTGCCTTAACGGATCCTGGAAACTATTGCCCCATAAGCCTGACAAGCTTGGTCTGCAAAGCTATGGAAAGGATCATCATGGACCTCATAAATAAAGATATTGGGGACCTACAGACACTGGATCCTACCCAGTCTGGCTTTGTTAAGGGCAGATCCTGCCTCTTAAACTAGGTTGATTTCTTTGAAACAGTCACCAAGGACATTGTGAGGGAAGGTGGTCCACACAGCCTACCTGGACCTCGCAAAAGCCTTCGATACAATACCCCACTTGGGCATTATAGATAAGCTCACCAGCTTAAATATAAACCCCTATGTCACTAGATGGGTTGCAAACTGGCTCAAGGACAGAACCCACATGGTTAGAATTGCTGGAGCCATGTCAGACTCCAAACCAGTTACAAGTGGCGTCCCACAAGGCTCAGTCCTGGGACCTCTCTTGTTCGGTATATATTTCTTGGAGGTACAGGCCAACACGGAAGGACTGTGGCAGACCAAGTTCGCAGATGACTGCAAACTGGGCGCCATAATCGACTCTCCAGCCAACACAAGCATCCTCCAAAAGGGCCTCATAGAAACAGACAACTGGTGCCAGAGCCATGGCCTCAAGCTAAACGCCAAAAAGTGTATAGTCATCCCCTTTGGCAAAAACAAAGTGCCCACAAATTACCACATAGGTGGTAATCCATTAAGTACAGAAGAAGTAATTAGGGACCTGGGGACCCAAGTTGATAGCAATCTTTCATTTGACAACCACGTGGCCAAAGTGGTTAGAAAAACATTTTATATAGTCCACCTAATCATGAAGGGATTCACATCTAGATCAGGGGAGGTCATCGTGCCTCTTTACTCATCCCTCATCAGGCCCATAATTGAGTACAATGTCCCTTTTGGGATGTACCCTACCAGACACCTGCAGCAACTGGAAAGACCCCAAAAGTACCTCACCAAGAGGATCAAAGGGCTCAAAGAGATGCCATGTGCTGCCCGGTTAAAGAAACTCCAGCTCTATTTAGTGGCATACCACCTGCTCAGAGGCGATCTTTGCCTAACGTATAAAGCCATGTCCAACCCGGAATTAATGGACATGTTGCACCTCAGAAAATCCAAATCCCATCGAGCTACGTGGTCGAGAGACTTGAACCTCAGCACTGAAATAAATAGGACATGCTGGAGGGACAGATTCATAACCCAGAGGCTCCCTTCACTCTGGAATAAAATCCCAGTCCAGGTTAGGCAGAGTCTCTCATTGACTCTCTTCAAGAGGAATCTTGATGAGTGGATGGGAGATCGTAGGTTTACCCCGGGTATCACTTCTGTGTCACTGTTAGACAGAGGCACAGTATACTAACCTCAAAAAAGGGCATAACAAAATTCATTTAAAATGGGTGGCGAAAGCCAAACACATTCTGGCTAGGCTTATAAATGCCCTAGGGCAGATAGCCTAGTATGAACCTATGAACCTATATGCAAATAAATTCTGAAACAATGAATACATGTAACTTGGCATTGCCGTGAGATGTCAGGCTATTTAGGAGTATTAACAACTGTTGGAGAAGGATCTAAGCTTAGCACAAAACAGGAATGATAATATCCAGCAGTAAAGCAAAAGCAAGGTTAGAAGCTTATGCATGTAAGAGCTAACAGGACATGGAAACAGAAGGTGGCTGATGATGTAGTATTTGGCATGCTGTGTGAAAAAGATTACAGTAGATACATTTGATTTATAAATTTGGTGAGAAAAGCAGTTACATGAAAATTCACAGTTGCATATCCAGCTATGTACAAAATGCTCCTTTAGCAGATTCCTGTAGTAGTTCCTGTAAGATGTACACTTGAGTGTAAATGGTTGTTTGTTTCAGAGTCTGCTGAAGCAGACTGACGTAGGAGTCATAAAACTATTTTTTACATTTTTTGCCCCCTCTCCTGGCCATTTGATCCATTCATTCTACATCACAGAGGAGGGGGTCAAACAGGAGGGGCCACCATACAACCAGCCATCAGGAGTTTGAGAGTTTTTTTTTCTGTAGACCTATTGTTTCCTTAGGAGCTCCCAGCTAGCAGAGCAGAGTGGGCTGACAGTGCTGGACATCCCTCACTTCCACAAAGGACATTGCCAGCAAGCAGCCTGAGCTCTTGGGAAAAGTGAGTGGGTCATGCCCCTTCATTCCTGTTTCTGCTAACCTGGCTTTTCCAGTACTGGGGCTACTATATGAATTTTAGTCACCTTGGCCACAGCACTAAATGGATTTCTTTGATTTTGGTATGTCAGTGTGCTGGCGTGTCAAAAGCCACAGATCTTGTCAGGAATGTTTCACAGCAAGTATCATGCAGTGAACATATTTCATGAGTGTGATGTTTGTATGCACACAAAGGCATTTCCATGGGAGTTAGGCAAAGTCCTGACCTTCTTGCCCTTTCCCTGTTTATCTCATGACCCTACTGTTGTAGATAGAAGAAAAATATCTTTTTTGAGGAGTGTTTGTTTTAGATTTGGACCTGGGTGGAGAGAGGGAGCGAATGGCAGAATCTGCTAACTTTTCTGCCCACCACCTCTGGGCTTTTCTGCAGGTGTTCAGAGATTTCCTCCTTGACTTAACTCACAGGTGACAAAGATTGCTAATCCTTAGTAGCTTTAATGCTTGGGTGGATGATCAGCCTTGCAAACTGGGTCTATATCGTATGAGCGAATCGCACAAATTGCGAATGCTCATAATATCGAATGTACCGGACCACAAACTTCCTATTGTGGGGGGCTGCGCCCCCTACACTCCCCGCTAACTATATGTTCCAACTCCGAGATTGCACTACAGTGAGGAAAGGGCAAATATCCCATTCTACCCTGTAGCGCGATCTCATAAAAAACACTTTGAGGTCTGGTACATTCGATGTTATGAGCTTTCGCAATTTGTGTGATTCGCTCATATGATATAGACCCTTACAAACTTACTATCAGTTGCCACCCATGAATTTGAGCACTCCTTGGACTTAATATTCCTGCTTTTTTTGAAACCAAGGACACAGTGGTTCAGCCAGAATACTGGTTATAACCATTACCAGGTCCATGTCAAATTAGCCTAGCACATTCCACCCCCCCCCCCCCAACAGATCCAGCCATTTGCTGTGATCTGAGTTGTCAGTAGTGTGTCTCTGTCTCCTTTAATTAATTACATCTGTGTGACACCCCAGGTATTTCTGCAGTTACATCCTACTGACTCCTCTAGTCATCAATATTGCTTGTTCATATTTGCATTAATAATTCAAAAACCATACTGCATACACAGTATTAAATATTTCATTTTAAAGCTTACACAAAGGCAAACACAACTGTCCTGATATTTGACCTCTGCCTAATGCCGGTAGAGAACTATTAATTGTTGTTCATACAATATTTATTTGTATAATTATGAATTTCATGTTTTCTAAATTTCTTAACAAAGTACCACAGACAGAACTCCTTGCCCTCATTTGAAAGCTGGCAGCTTTATGAACAAAATATTGCTGACAGAATGTAACTTGTGTGGTTGCCGAGATATTGTAAGTTGCTTACAAAATATTGCTCAATTAATAGTTACTGTGTTTACTGTGACTTCTAAAATCCATTTTAAGACCTAGAACCTAAAGAATGTTACCACTATAAAAATAGTTTATGCTGAAGAGTTCAGACCTCTTTTGTAGCCCCTCTGGTTCCAGAGATATGAACATTTCTTTGAAATATGAGGACATAATTTGATGCTATCAAAAAGCTTAGGCTCTGCCGTTTGGAAGTTACAGTGCAAACTTCCAGAGCTCCAATGGAGGGAATGAGTTAATCAACAAGTTCCTTGAGGGAGGTAGTGTTAAAGAACATGATTTAATTGTGATGACCTATGATATGGCCATTACTGGTGCATTTTATTTGATGCACATAATGACCCATGGCTCATCTGTGAGCTGAGCTCATTGAGCAGGCTAAGACAAAAGTTACTCCCTAAGTGGCGAGGGATACACCGTCTTGAAGACAAGCTTATTCTGCATCAGTGTTATGTTGTTTATCAGACAAAGATTTCATATAAGAGGACAGTGTTTGTGTCCATTGTCATGAAATTGTCCATCTGCACTCTGCTGGGTGATTAGCAGGCTATGCATCCCAGTTTATTTGCTACTTGGAAGAACGTTTGATGAGACAGTTGTGGAAAGTTACACTTTTCTCAGCTATGGTTACCAGAGTTAGGCAGGCTTTTGACACTGACCCATTTGGGCATCTAGATCAGATGTGGATTGTGCAGACTTTAGTGGGCAGAATACAGATGTGTGGATTTTGAAGAAGTCATATTGATTGTTTCTTCTGTGCTTTTGATGTACTGTGGTATGATGTATCATGGTCAAGACCCTGGACCTGCTAGACAAGTTCTGACCTTAGTCCATGGGTCCAGTTACTTCTCATGAAATTTTCATCTTGATCACTAAAACTTACCTCATTCATGTGCAAAAATTGGTTAAAGAAATAAGAAAATATGTAGCTTAATGGTCTATGATACAAATCATCACATGTATTTAATACTAGCTGGACCCAGAAGCAAAGCTTTCATGCCATCAGATGGAAATAAATGTGATATCTGATGACACTTTAAAATTCTCAAAACTGTAGTCACTCAGCATGCCCAAGAAAACTTTTTTTTTTACCTTGAGAGGTATTGTCAAACATGACAGAAAAGGACATCTACAAAATAAATAAATAGATAAAAAAAATAAATAAACTAAAGCAGCATGTGGCAGTGAAAGTGTTAAAGCCAGCATGATAGTTAGGGGTGAAAAATTCTCAGATGCCCCCCTTCCTTTGGTGTCCTAAGTACTTATTGATTAATCTGATACTATTGCTTGCAAAAGTATGAGGAGTTAGATAGGAGAAAGATATAGAAATAAGAGGTCAGCAGGCAGCTATACTTCATGCTGAGGGAGACATCGGTATAGAATTTGTCAGAATAAGTAACAGGTGTAAGAAATATGTAAAAGGGTGCAGAAAAAGATGACTGGAGACAGGTTTACTAGAGATGCAGAAGAAATATGAGTAACGAGACACCAAGCTTACTCAAATTGTACGTTTTTTTCTTAGTACATTCAAGAGAGTCTGAATACTGTAGTACTGGTTTTCAAGGGGAAAGTGGGCATAGGCATGGACAGGTAGGAAGAAACAACATGAGATTTGAATAAGGAAAATGCTGTAACCTTCTTGATCTGTGGCAGGGAAATGTAGAATTGGAAAAAAAAAAAACTTGAAAGATGCTAAACGCTTTTTGAGCATGAAGAATCATGGTGACATTGTAGTGAGAAAAATTAACTCTTAGATTAGGTTAACTGCATTGAAGGCTAGAGTTTTCCATTCAGTTGTTGATGACATCATATAAGCATCCATTATGGGTTTGCTTTAGGTGGTCTGCACCTGATTGCTTATCTCTTTGCTGTGCTTTCTTTGCTTGTGTGTGTGTTTGATCTTTGCACTTTGTAGCAGTGTGTGTGTGTGTGTGTGTGTGTGTGTGTGTGTGTGTGTGTGTGTGTGTGTGTGTGTGTGTGTGTGAGTTCATAGGTTCATAGATTCATAGATTAGTAGTAGACTAACTGCCATTGTGAGCTTAGCCAGTTACCCTATATGAGAATCAAACTATGCACCTTGTGTCTATAAGGCAAACATCTTGGGCATTTTGCCAGCATCCCACCCCTGTGTGTGTCTTTGGGACAGAATTCAAAGTAGTTTGATTTGTTGCAAGATCACATGGTCTTTAGGACTGTGTATTTTTTACTTTTCAAGTGATCTCTCATTCTGTGAGTTGGAGTGACCTAGAAAAGAGAAAAATAAAGTAAGCCCCCCCCCCCCACCACCAATTGAGGGTATGTGGGCTTGATTCCCTGCAGAATTTTTTTGTTGTTCTTTGTAATTTTGTATACGACTGATTCGCATGAAATAACCTGTCTTCGAGTATATCCTTATAACTGTTTTGTGCACTTCAGTAGGCTAGTTTTTTATACAGTAGATGCCACATGTGAGAGGTGTGAGTAGTTGAGTTTAATGCAGTAGTAGCAGAGTTTCTGTAGCATCATATGGACAGCTAGTCATTTAAATGTCTACCTTGTCGGAATGGAAATAAACCTAAGTGTTTTTATTTAGGACCTGAGTCATGGTGCGATTAATTAGATCCCTGCTGTGAGTGTGATTGAGTGGTACTCTACTCTGAGTGTGAATTAATGGTACCCTGCTGTGAGTGTGATTGAGTAGCTCCCTGCTGTGAGTGTGATTGAGTAGCTCCCTGCTCTGAGTGTGATTGAGTGGTGCTCTGCTCCGAGTGTGATTTAGTGGTACCCTGGTGTGAATATGATCGAGTGTTGCTCTGCTGTGAATGTGATTAAGTAGTACCCTGCTCTGAGTGTGATTGCATAGTATCCTGCTCTGAGTGTGATTGAGTAGCACCCTGCACTGTGCTTGACTGAGTGGTATCCTGCTCTGAGTGTGATGGAATGGTACCCTGCATTAAATTTGATTGAGTAGTATCTTGCTCTGAGTGTGATTAACTAGTACCTTGCTCTGAGCATGATTGAGGGGCACCCTGCTCAGAGTGTAATTGAGTGGTAATGTGTTCTGAATGCAATTGTTACCTCACCTTCAGTTTGATTGAGTGTCCCCTGCTTTGAGTGTGATTGAGTGGTACCCTGCTCTGAGTGTGACTGAGTAGTTCCTTGCTGTGAGTATGAATGAGTGGCACTCTGCTCTGTTATGATAGTGTGGTACTCTGCTCCAGGTGTGAGTGAATGGTACCCTGCATTGAATATGACAGTAGTACTCTGCTCTGAATGTGATTTAGTAGTACCCTGCTCTGAATGTGATTGAGAAGATTCCTACTCTGAGTGTGACTGAATGGTACCTGCTATGAGTGTGATTAATTGGCACCCTGCTCTGAGTGTGGTTAAGAGGTACTCTGACATGAGTGTGATTGAAAGGTACCCTGCTCTGAGTATAATTGAATGGTACTCTGCTCTGTATGTGATTGAGTAATATCTTGCTCTGAATTTAATGGAATAGTATCTTGCTGTGAGTGTGACTGAGTGGTATTCTGAGTGTGATAAGCTAGTATTGTGCTCTGAGCATGATTGAGTGGTGCCCTGCTCTGAGTGGGATTGAAATGTACACTGCTCTGAGTGTAATTGGGTGGTATTCTGCGCTGAATGTGATTGACTAGTATCTTGTTCTAAATGTGATTGAGCAGTATCTTGGTCTGAGCATGATTGAATGTGATTGAATGGTACCCTGCTCTGAGCATGACTGAGTGGCAACTGCTCTGAGCATGATTAAGTGGTACCCTGCTCTGAGTGTGATTGAGTGGTACTGTGCTTTGAGTGTGATTGAGTGGTACTCTGTTCTGAATGCAATTGAGTAGTGCCCTGCTCTGAGTGTGACTGACTGTTACTGTAGTCTAAGTGTAACTTAATTGTACCCTGCCTTGAGTGTGATTGAGTAGTTCCTTGCTGTGAGTATGAATGACTGGTACTCTGCTCTAGTATGTTTGTATGGTACTCTGCTCAAAGTGTGATTGAATGGTACCCTCCTCTAAATATGATTGAGTGGTACTCTGATGTGAATATGATTGAGTGGTACCCTGCTCTGTGTGTGATTGAATGGTACCCTGCTCTGTGTGTGATTGAGTGGTACTCTGTTCTGAATGCAGTTGAGTAGTGCCCTGTTCTGAGTGTGAGTGAGTGGTACTCTAAGTGTGACTTAATGGTACCCTGCTGAGAGTGTGATACCCTGCTTTGGGTGTGATTGAGTGGTACCCTACTCTGAGTGTGATTGAGTAGTTCCTTGCTGTGAGTATGAATGAGTGGTACTTTACTCTAGTATGATTGTGTAGTACGCTGCTCAAAGTGTGATTGAATGGTGCCCTGCTCTGAATATGATTGAGTGGTACTCTGCTGTGAATATGATTGAGTAGTACCCTGCTCCGAATGTGATTAACTCCCTGCTCAGAGTGTGAGTGACACTCTGCTCTGAGTGAAATTAAGTAGCACCCTGCTCTGAATATGACTCAGTGGTACCCTGCTCTGAGTGTGATTGAGTAGTACCTGTTCTGTGCATGATTGAGTGATACCCTGCTCTGAGTGTAATTGGATGGTACCCTGCTGTGACTGTGATTAATGGGTGCCCTGACCTGACTGTGATTGAAAGGTACTCAGCTCTGAGTGTAAGTGAGTGATACTCTGTTCTGAATGTGATTGAGTAGTGTCTTGCTCTAAATGTGATTGAGTGGTATCCTGCTGGGAGTGTGATTAACTAGTACCTTGCTCTGAGCAAGATTGAGTGGTACTCTGCTCTAGTATGAATGAGTGGTACTCAGCTCTGACTGTGATTGAATGGTACCCTGCTCTGAATATTATTGAATTGTACTCTGCTGTGAATATGTTTAAGTAGTTCCCCGCTCTGAGTGTGATTTAGTGGCAATCTGCGCTAAGTGTGATTAAGTAGCACCCTGTTCTGAATGTGATCGAGTAGTTCCCTGTTCTGAGTATGATTAACTTGCACCCTGCTCTAACTGTAATTAAGTAGCACCCTGCTCTGAATAGGATTGTCTGGTACCCTGCTATAAGTGTAACTGAGTGGTACTCTGCTCTGAATGTGATTCAGTAGTATCTTGCTCTGACTATGATTGAGTGGTTCCCTGCTTTGCGTGTGATTAACTAGTACCTTGCTCTGAGCATGGGTACTCTCCTCTGAGTGTGATTAAATAGTAACTTGCTGTGAGCATGATTGAGTGGTACCCTGCCCAGAGTGTGATTTAGTGGTACTCTGTTCTGAATGTCATTTAGTATTACCCTGTTCTGAGCATGATTAAGTGGTACCCTGCTCTGAGTGTGATTGAATGATATCCTGCCCTGCATGTGATTGTGTGATACCCTGCTCTGAGTGTCATTTTATGGCACCCTGCTGTGAGTGTGATTAAGGGATACTCTGACCTGAGAGTGATTGAAAGGTATCCTGCTGCATGTTTAATTGAGTGGTGCTCTGCTCAGAATGTGATTGAGTTGTATCTTTCTCTGAATTTGATTGTTACCATGCTGTGAATGGTACCCTGCTCTGACTGTGATTGAATGGTACCCTGCTCTGAGTGTGATTAACTAGTACCTTGCTCTTAGTGTGATTGAGTGGTACTGCACTGCAAGTGTAACTGAATGATACCCTGCTCCGATTATGATTGAGTGGTACTCTACTCTGAATATGATTGAGTAGATCCCTACTCTGAGTGCGATTAAGTGGCATCCTTCTTTAAGTGTGATTAAGTAACACCCTGCTCTGATTGTGATTGAATGGTACCCTGATCTGAGTGTAATTGAGTGGTACTCTGCTCTGAATGGGACTGAGTACTAAAACAAACTAAAAGATGTATGACTAGTATTATTTACCTTTAAGTCTTACCCTATTTCCATGTGAGTGTATCTCACAACTATAATCATATGGTGTTCTTTCTGTTTAAAAGGAACTGTTGGCAAAATGGTTAAGATGCTGACTTTTTAAACACAAGATGCAGGGTTGATTCTCACATGGGATAATTAGCTAGGCTTAAAATCACCCACAAGAGCAGCTAGCCTAGGACTAATCGATGAATCTATGAGTAGTATCTTGCTCTGAATGTGATTGAGTAGTATCTTGCTCTGAATGTGATTGAGTGGTACCCTGCCCTGAGTGTGATTAAATAGTACCCTGCTCTGAGCATGATTGAGTAGTACCCTGCTCTGATTGTGATTGAGTGATACTGTCTTCTGAATGTGATTTGAGTAGTACCCTGCTTTGAGTGTGATTGAGTGGTACCTTGCTCTGAATGTGATTGGGTAGCAACCTGTTCTGAATGAGGTTGAGTGGTACTCTGCTCTGAGTTTGATTTAGTGGTACTCTACTCTGAATGTGATTGAATGGTACGCTGCTGTGAATATAATTGAGTGGTACCCTGGTTGGAACGTGATTGAGTGGCTCCCTGCTGTGAGTATGATTAATGGGCACTCTGACCTTGAGTGTGATTGAAAGATTCCCTGCTGTGAGTGGAATTGAGTGGTACTCTGCTTTGAATGTAATTGAGTAGTGTCTTGCTCTGAATATGATTGAGTGGTGTCGTGCTCTGAGCATGAATGAGTGGTACCTTATCTGAGTGTGACTTAAATGTACCCTGCTGTGTGATTGAGTGGTACCCTGCTCTGAGTTTAATTAATTGATTCCATGCTGTGAGTGTGATTGAGTAGTTCCCTGCACTGAGTGTGATTGAGTGGCACTCTGCTCTAGTATCATTGAATTGTACTGTGCTCCGATTGTGACTGAATGGTACCCTGCTCTGAATATGATTGAGTAATTCTCTGCTCTGAATGTGATTAATGGTACCCCACTTTGAGTGTGATTAAGTAGTACCCAGCTCTGAGCATGATTGATTGGTACACTGCTCTGGGTGTAATTGAATGGTACCTTGCTGTGAGTAAGATTAACTAGTACCTTAGTCTGAGCATGATTCAGTGGTACTCTGCTGTAGTATAATTGAGTGGTACTCTGCTCTGAGTGTAACTGAATTGTACCCAGCTTTGAATATGATTGAGTGGTACTGTGCTCCGAATATGATTGATTATTTCCCTAATCTGAATATGATTAAGCATCACCCTGCTCTGAGCATGATCGAGTGATACCCTGCTCTGAGTGTGATTGAAAGGTACCTTGCTCTGAATGTAATTGATTAATATCTTACCCTGGGTGTGATTGAGGGTTAACCTGCTCTGTGTGTGATTAACTAGTACCTTGGTCTGAGCATGATTGAATGGTACCCTGCTCTGAATATGATTGAGTGGTACTGTGCTCCGAATGTGATTGTTACCCTACTGTGAATGTGATTGGGTGGTACCTTACTCTGAATGGGGTTGAGTGGTAGTCAGCTGTAAGTGTGATTGAATGGTACCCTGCTCTGTATGTGATTAAATGGTACCCTGCTGTGAGTGTGTTTAAGTATTACCTTGCTCTAAATGTGACTGAGTGGTATTCTGCTCTGAATGTGATTTGAGTAGTATCTTGCACCAAATGTGATTGATTAGTATCTTGGTGTGAGTTTGATGGAGTGTTACCCTGGTATGAATGTGATTGGGTGGTACCCTGATTAGTATCTTGCTGTGAGTTTGATAGAGTGTTACCCTGGTCTGAATGTGATTGGGTGGTAACCTGCTCTGTGGTTGAGTGGTAGCTCTGAGTGTGATTGAATGGTACCCTGCTCTAAATGTGATTGAATGGTACCCTGCTGGGAGTGTGATTGTGTATTACCTTACTCTGAGTGTGAGCTGCTGTGAATATGATTGAGTGATATCCTACTCTGAGTGTGATTGAGCAGGACCTTGCTCTGAATGTGATTGGATGGTATCCTACTCTTGAGGTAAATACTTGGTAGTATTGAGCACTATGACTCATATCATTATTTGTTCTAACTGCTATGTTAGCACAGGTGTAAATCCTCTTACCACATCTGTCCATTACCTTGGATTTTGTGGCATGTGGCTGCCTTTTCTTCTAATATTGTGAGGAAGTACTGAAAATGGCTCTAATTTTGCCATAAAAGTTCTTATAAGGTTTTTATCTCCTTAAATGAAACATACATGACCAGTTTACCTTTTTTGGGTGTAGAGGTTTCAAGTATAGACCTTTATTCTTCGCTTTGGTAAGGTCTTGAAATGTTCTAAAACTGGTGATGAGTCAAAGCTTAAGGTCCTTCTCGCTTAATTACTTTGTATCAACATTTCTGGAGCTTAATTATTATTGGCTTACATCTAGCCACAAAACCCTGTAATAAAATGTGCAGTCTTTTCCAAAATATATTTAGCTAAGATCAAAATGGTAATGATGGTTAATCATTAGCAACTATATCCATAGCAGTGGTGGGGCAACTTTGTCGGTTTCATGTAAAAGTATACATCTTCTGTAAATAAGTAAAAGGGGGCAGTATTTTTTCTTGATAGTGTAATGTTTGGAGTACTGTACATAAAAGTCTAGGCAGATGCTGAAGATACAGTGATGGATTTTCTTCTGATGACTTTTTGGTAACTTGGGGTTCAGTGCTTGTGCTTTGACATGTGTTTCATTCTCTACCATCCTTCTTGAAGAGGTAGCAATTTGAGACTGGGTGCCTAGGCTTACTTTTGCACTTGGGCTGGTTCATAAACTGGAAAAAGTTTGGATGAGGTCTGTGATACTGCCAGCCCAGCTATCAGGAATTTTGTAAATAATTGTGTGTCATTTTGTGAATATTAATATGACTCCTATGCTTGTCTTACAAATGTAAGAAAACTATATGTTATGTGTATATTAAACTACTGGTGCAGAAGTGAGTCTTGAACTCCATGTTATGTACTGAGCTTCAAGAAAGTAACCACAGTGTACCTCACTGGAAAAGAACAGAAATGTGTATAAACTATATACCTGTGCAAATGTATGTTTTAATAGAAGAAGCTGGAACATACAGAGTTAACTTTCAAAACTTTAAGAAAATAAGTTGGAATAAAGTGTCTTACGATGTTCTATAAAAGTTAGTTGTAGTGCAGCAAGCAGACACAATGTCTAGAGCTAGAGCTAGAGGTTTTCCTGTTGTCTTGAAACAGAAATAATTACTAGGTTTCAAATATAAAGTGTTTTTATTGCTCTGTGACTTCCTAGCAGCTGCACATCTGAGAGAGAAGTATTTTTGACACAGAGATGTTGGTTTCTGTTATCCTGGGAAATGAAGGCAGGTGACAAAGAGTGGTGTCATCCAGCTAACCCAGCCGTAATGTATTGATATTAATTTGGGAACTCTCTCAGAGACTGTCCATTTTGCATTTGGTTTTGGACCTGTAAACATTCTATCATCAGCACTTGCCTTGCTAATAGTAAGTAATCAGGGTACAGTAATCTCTGTTAGATATAGATAGGCATATAGTAAAGACTAGTTTAGATGTTTTCTGTATTTATTTGAGACTGTCCTGCAATGTTGTTTTAAAATATTTCCTGTGATTCTGAACTCTGTAGTCACTGTGCTGAGTTATTGAATATTGTCTTGTTCTTTTATTATTTATTATTAAATATATTTAAACCCTTTAGTTGTGGTTGGTTTGTTTAGAGATATTTAAGCTCTTAGAGTACTTGCATATGTATCGGGTGACACTGTATAGACCAGTCCTAAATAGCCATGGCCTTGGTCACACTTAGCATTTGGATAATAGTAACATTACACAGTAGGATTGGTCACCCTTGGTAAGGGCCTTATAGTAGCTGATAAAGAGCTGGTTGGTGGCAGTGATAACTACCTTTTAGTCTGGGCAGAAGGGAGCATAGCTAGTAAACCTGTGCCAGCCTTTCCCAGGAGTGTGTATGTGTTTGTATGTAAATCAGACCTCAAAGTGTATGTGTCAGCTACTTGGGCAGGGACATGAAGCACTCATTGGATGGAGAGGGTGCTGGAGGTTTTGGCTTGACCGCTCGGCTGAGATCTTAATCCTATGGCTGTTCCAGTGGGAGTCTTATTGGGAATCTGAAGAGAGAGGAAGAAACCAGCCCCAGACTGACTGTGATCTCTGTGTGCTCTTAAGGGAAATTGTATTTTACTGTGCGTGTACTTGTCATCCTCCCAAAGTGTACATCCCTCACTGGTGCTAGTGGTGAGGATTGAGATTCCTTGATTACTGGGCCAGTCCAGGGGCATCACAAGGACATTAAGGGAGAGCCCTCTAGTCAACTTACAGCCTTCCTGAGTTTTATGAGAAAGCATATGTGAAGCCATTGCTGGGAATGTTTCTTTTCTCAACAGATTTGTATTCTGAAGTCAGTACCACTTTTTAAAGTGAGTTTTCCTACTGTCTTTATCAATACCTTCATAATTTTTCCTCCTTGTCAGCAGTTACAGACAATGGTACCTGTTCAGCTTTTTACACACACACACACACACACACACACACACACGTATTATTTTTACACCTGGGTCTGCCAACAATCAAGCACCACCACCCCCCACCCCCAACCCCAGTCAGACACTGCTGTCTGAAGAGGGCCATCATCCAGGCAGCCACAAAGGGACATTCCTCTCTTGCTAGCATCCCTACAACCATTTTCTTTTAGCTTAAGTCTGCTTCTGATGGTAATATGAACACTTACATCACCACAAGAACTGCAGGCTGAAGTTGTACTGTTGTAGGACTCTTCAGAACTCTAAGGAAGTTTTATGTTTCTCTTTCCTTTTTTTGAAATGTTTTCCCCTTGCCTTATCCTTAATCATCTTTACATTTGTTTGCCATTTTGAAGACGTTTTCATGTTTTCTTGGGTGCTTCTCCATTGCATAACATTGTTACAACTCCAGGTTTAGCAGTTTTCTGAGCTGTAATGTTTTCTGTAAAAGTGACACTTGCAAGGCGTTCAGTCCTTTTATTTGCTTTGTTAAATGTTTTGCAGTGTCACATTTATCAGAATCTTGCAGAACTATGAGGCAAAGCATAGGCAGACTTAAGGTCTTTATGGCTGTGTCTAGTCAGGGCTGGCCTTTGGTCAACTGATGCCATAGGCAAAAGGTCTCCACAGCACCCCCCCACACCACCCAGTGCCCCCATGCTGGTCTAACTACACCATCCAGATTACTGGAAAAGCACCCCTGCTAGAGTGGTGCCCTAGGCGGCTGCGTAGTTGGCCTATGCCTAAGGCCAGCTATGTGTCTAGTGCAAGCACACATGTTATCTGTCATTACCGAAGTAGTTATTTTGCAACCCTTACCTTCTTGCTCTAAAACTCCACAGCTGCTTTCTGTCAGTATAAAACACAGTAAAATAATCTTGTGGACTAGAATGAAGAAAAAATGCAACTGACAGATTATTCACAACTGGAAAAAACAGATGATTAGCTAATGCTTTCAAGTTGGCAAGAAGAATTTCTTGAAAGTCAAGCTGGATGACTGATTATGCTGCACAAAAGCCATTGGTATTTATTTATTTTGGTGTGGTATCTCACTGCTGACATTGTTCTTTAATTTCCCAATGAACTTGTTGTGTCTTCTTAATAAGGATTGATGATATCCCACTGCATCCCTTGTGATGGGTGGCATTGTTCGAGTACGTCCTAATGAGATTGCCAATCTCTTTATATGATAAGAGTCAGGAGGGATCACATCAGATGTGGAGGCGAGCCTACGTGGGACAGACTTCATATTCCTGTAATGAGTACTGCCATATGAGACATCAGCTCCTGTGCTGAGAATCTCATGCCTTATAGTACTGTTTAATCAGTCCTGCCTCAAAAAAGGTACATTTATTTCTGAAAATTGCAAATATATGTAAGTGACATGAAATTAATTTCATGAATTTTGATTCTTAAACGTTTTTCTCTGTTTGTGTTATTTCTCTGAACCTTTATAACCAGCTGTATATTATACAGCATACGTGAAATGGAATAATCATAGTCAGGTGTGGATCTTTGAGTACAAATAGTGTAGACAGAATGCATACATTAGGTAAGGAACTGCATTACTGCGCTGCTTTTACAGTAACATAGGGCAGGAGGGACATTGTGCCTTTGTTTGTAATTAGAGAATATCACTGCATAATTGGTGAAATAAAACATAAATGTCTGTTGAAGTATCTGGCAATGAATTGTATCATTGTCCCTGCAAGGTTACAACAACATTTGAAATGTCTAGCTGTCGTGTGCAGTTTTCTCATAGTATGGTGGAGAGAGTGGGGCACATGTGAATGACATCACGGTATGGTGGAAAGACTAGGGCACATGTGAGTGACATCAGTCAGATGAGAATGCAAATTTTAGGATTTGGAGTAATGACCAGTAAGCACTGTAAGTGTGACTGTAATAACAGGTGTAGATGTAGAAGCAGTAACTCTGTTGCTTTAGTGCAATTGTGTTCACAATGTTTCTGTCCCTTTAGGTATGTATGGGATGAAGGGAGGAGAGTTAAAACAGTACTGACACAGGGCAGCACAGATGTTTTTGCTTGAGACATCTGAAGATGTAAATGTAGTCCAGAGCTGGAAGCCTAACCACATGCATTTCACAAATGGAGCAGTCTGTGTGTAAGAATAACTTGGCAGCAGTAATGTCTGCATGGAAATAAGTATGCACGGTGTTTGGCAATTCCTTCAGGTGGAAAATAATAATGAAGTATCTGCCAGTTTCTACTTCTTATTCCAGGAATATTTATTGGTTGCCGTATTTTGCTGTACCATACGCATCTCCAAAATTCTGTCTGATCGCTGCTAAGAGATACCTTTTTCTGCTTCAGCCTCTGAGAGACTCACTTACCCTGGATTTTTGTCATAGCCAAGGATGAGCTAAATGTATTTTTTGTGTTGTATAAAATATGATGTTTGAAGTGTGACATTATAATTTGTATACTTATGTACTGTATGTAATGGGCACGTGTGTGTGTGTGTGTGTGTGTGTGTGTGTGTGTGTGTGTGTGTGTGTGTGTGTGTGTATGTTTGCATGTTTGTGTATCTCTGTTTAGTACATGATCAGCAGCACAGCTATATTTGTCAGCTTATAACATGCCCTGTACTGAGGCCAGAACTGTACTTTACAAAAATCAGTATACTTCATGAGCTGCTTCACACTTATGACAGATTTTGCTGGAAGACAGAGGACAGTTGTGGGAGCTTGCAGTTCATAAAAAAAAGTATTTCCTAGATTGCATTACGTGATAAAATATTTGGCCTTTAAATTTCTAAGGTTGAAATTTTGACAGACATAGGAAGAATTATTTTTTTTGTGATATCAGTCCAACTCAGGACTTATGCCATATCATGTGTGGCATATGCCAGACTCCAAGAGAACAGGTGGCTTATATCCTTACTTGTCTGGGCAGTGACTGCTATTGTATTCTGGCAGCAGTGAGGTATAGATGCATGTCTCACAACTCTGAACCCATACATTTAAGTATTAACATAATAATTTTATCTTGTGCAAATACATAAAAGTTTGGTCATGAGGCTGGCTCATCTATGCAAGCACCATCACTGACTAAAAAAAGACACAGCAGATACTGACTGAAAGGGCTGAAAAGTAACCTTGCAAGTCTGCAGACGAGGAAAACCTTATTCTGACCAAGATGGAAGTACAGGTAGTTGCACAAATAAAAATATGGCAGAAAATTAGTCTATATGGGATAGAGCATATAACATACTGGATTATGAAATAACCAAAATAAATAGAGACAGCTCAGATTCCACAAGACAAAAGTCAGTTTTACTATGGACTAAGTACAGGAAGACAAATGGTCTTGAAATATGACATTTTATCACCCCTAGCTGATGCTGTCATTATATATTTAAAATTATATTTCGTCAATGGATAGTATTTCACAGCTGCTCATGGGAAGGCATCACCAAGGACAGAGTTTGTAGATTTATGTGGGGTAAGGTAAAATGGCAAACATGAGGAATAAACTTGGGCAGTGGAGATGTCAGGGCATAGTCTAGGATAAGGAAATTGAGGGGGTGACAGAAGCAGTGATTGATTATGTAGCAAATGAAAAACAAGATTAATGGTAAAAAAAAGAAATTAATGTGATGAATAAAAATATAAAATGTTGACTGACAATGGAGTAATTACTTAAGGAGATTTCTCTTTGGCTAGTTGTTAAAATAATAAAAAGGCTTGCTTTTGTTATTTAAAGTGTACTGACATCAATGCAGGTGATAAAGAAATGGATGAAGAGGATGAAGGAATATTTGGAGAATGCTGGGAAATATAGAGTCTTGTATGAGATGTTAGCAAATGAGGACATTCAGATCTTATCCCTAAATGAATGAAAAATAGGCCAAACAATGAGCTTATAACTTAAGTGCTAAAATCAATGAATGTCCAGATTAAAATCATGTACTGACAGGGCCCACAATCTCAAAACAGGATTTGTGGATTCATTTTCATTTAGCCCAAGTGGATTAATTGATTCTAATTTTAGCTGCCATACCAGTTATTTAAATTCTAATCTTGACTCCCAGTCCCAATCTCTTGGTTCTTTTTCCACCTCTTCAAGTACACCAACTTGTACCCATATGTTCCTTTGTAAGTACTTGTATACCTAAAGAGTGCGTTATTACTATTCTTAGTCTTTATGTTGTACATGTGCTCATAAATCCTTTTCTGCAAAGTGCGTTCAGTTTTACCTGTATAAAAACTTGTACACCATGCATGAAGCTATATACATCCCCCCATTGTTTTACAGTTTATCTATAACTAATTTTATTTTACTTTTTAAACCATTATCTAATATAATATTCTGTCTGAGTAACATGTGGGCACTTTGTATACATGCGCCACATTTACTCATCTTGAATCTTGTAGGAACGGACCTTTGATTTTTTTTGTCTAAAATGTCTAGTAGTAAAGGACAGACTGATAGAATGTTCCAGTTTTTGTTAATAATACATTTAGTCCTATTTTAAAATTCATTGTATTCCTAAATAAGAGCTCCATCATAACTCACTTCAGTGATTCATATATTGTTTTTATCCTTTGTCACATTGACCACCTTTTCCTGTAACTCATCCCCAAGGAGGGGCTTGTATTTACTTCCCCTTTCTTTTAAAACTAGATCACTAACACCTCTTAAAGGTTTAAGAGGGTTTCCCCTCTCAAGAAACTTTTTTTTCTAAGTTTTTTTTAAATTTCTCATACACATCACTTTTACTGGCAGTCATGCTGGCCGCCCAAATAACTTGTCATTTAATTAAGCCTTTTTTGTAACTCATAGGGGTTGAGAACTATTGTAATGAAAATATGAATTACTGAAAGTAGATTTTCAGTAAATTTTGGAACTAAACCCCTTGCCATCCACCATAATATAGATATCCAAATAATTCATATAATAGTTATTTTAATTTCATGTAAATTTGAAAACAAAAAGTGGTTAAATCATTTAAATAATACATAAACTCCTTCACAGCACTATCTGGGCTTTCCCATACCATAAAGATATCATAAGGTGATTCAGATATACTTTGCAAGATTTAAATTATATCGAATTAAACATGTGGGCCTTATCCCATGCAAGTAGCACTAAATTTGAGTATAATGGAGCACAAACTGCCTCTATTGCTATCCCTTTAACTGTTTAAATAATTAACCTTTGAAATAGAGATGTTATTATTGTCTAAGACCTTGGACTTCAACTCTGCAATTAACTATATGTGCTAAGGAACACCCAATCACGCTTTCATGAAAAAATTTTCAATCCTTCATCTCTAGGAATTAAGTTGAACAAGTCAACCATATCTATTGTCAAAAAATGAATATTGTCTAACCATGCTGAAGGGGGTTAACCTACTCAAAAATCTGACAAATCTTTAAGGAGGTGGGGTTTCTTGTTAAATAATGGTTTCAATTTTCTATTAGTAAAAGCGGCTAAAGGATATGTTTTTGAGCCACTAGCTGACACAATGAGTCTATATTTTAAATTGAATACCTTTATGAATCTTGAATTTTGAATTCCAAAAAATGTTGTAATAATTGTTTTTTTTTTCACTGTTAAAATGTATGAATTTCTTCATTAATTCTTCCTTCAAGGAGTAATTCCTCCAAGGCTAAATCAATATTAATTTCATTCCGATAAGAGGAAATAGTGGTACCCATGTCATATAACATTTCCTACATAGCTACTGAATATTCCATTGCACTGACCTGAGAGACATTACCCTTAGTGAACATCAGAGTTTAGATTTACTTAATTGTGTTGGAGGAAACTTTGTATGAAGTGATTGTTAAAATGATGTTTTATTTAGTGTTTTTCTCATACTAGTGCATATGATAAAGATTATGGCAATGTATATAGATTGTGCATTTAAAAGGGGAAGAAATGACTGTTAAATGCTGAATAGAATACATTTTGTTGAACTGAAACATTTTACAAAATCAGAATAAATCAGTTTTCAAATATTGTAGCATTTCAAAGGGTTTCCTATTACTAAAAATACTGAAAGGGAGAGAGTCACTGTTTCAGAACAAAGTAAAGTTTGGAAGTGTGTGTGCTGCTGCAGAAATGACAATGTTCATGCATTGTTGCATGCAAAGTGATTATGTAGTGGTTTGGGGGGTTGCAGGGAAGCGTAGTCAGTAAACAAAGTGTATGAGGTTAAAGGTGGGTGCAGCATTAAAATTGTTGAAGATATATGACATATAAATGTTTCTGGTGCTGTCATGGAAGACTAGGCAACTTATATTGAGAGAAATGAGCTGCTATGTAGAAAAATAGCACTTGGGGGCGTGGCCAAGATGCCAGTCTGATAGCAGCAGAAATCCATAGCTCTGCTTAGATTTTAATATCCTGACAGGAAATATACTTTAATTTTTAGAAAAATCTAAATAAAAGTATACTACAAATTAGATTAAGATAGACTCTTTATTATTTTCTAAAAATTAATACATAGTCAAGAGAATGTTTTAATTATTCCTGTCAAGAGATTTTTACTGGAGATCTGAAGATGAGCAACTCGAAGAACCCACACCAGGAGAGTGCAGTGAAGAAAGACCTACATCTTACAATACAAATATCCAAGAGCTGTCACTAAAGGAGAAATTTGAAAACAAAATAGATGTTATCAAACAAGAATGCAGTAAACAACTGGAATCTCTAAATGGAATAGTGAAAAAACAATCTGATCAGATTCACAGTAACTGATCTAGATACTAGAGTGACAGAAAATGAACATCACAATGAATTTCTTCTATAACAAATCATCAGGCTGATTGAGAAACTGGAAGACCTTGAAAGTAGATCAGGGAGGAATAACATAAGAATATATGGAATTCCTGAAAAAGAAGAGAGTGCTAACATGATTCATTTCCTCAATAAGTGGTTTTCATCAGCACTAAACATGCCTGAATCCCTTTTTTTGGAATTGAGAGGGCTCATCGGTCCCTGGCAAATCCAGCTTCATCTCTGAGTTCATCTAACCCCAGGTCTATAATAGTTAGATTTCTTTCCTCACAAGACAAGGACTTTGTGTTGAAATCATCTTGGACTAATTCCGCTATCAAGATGGTTGAAAAAGTTATTCGTTTTGAGAATGATTACACCTCTACGGTCATATTCAGAAGAAAGGAGAGTGTTCCTCTAATTAAGTCCTTGAAAAAAGCCAATATTAACGCTCAAATTCTTTTTCCTGCAAGAATAAGAATCACCTTGCCAGAATGAGTGAAGATATTTGATTCCCTACAAGAAGCAGCAGAATTTATCCAAAAGAAGAAAATAGTGTCGGATATAGAAGAAATGGAATGGACATCCCAGAGTTGGAAGAGACAGGCAACAAAAAAATGGATGGTCTGTGAAGGAAGGAGCAAACAAAACTAAGAAACTAAAAGACAAATGAATAAATTCCTTCTAATTTTAAATGCTTTGTTTTATAAATCATAATATATTTGATTCTGGAAAGTCTCTATGCTGCAAGATAATGTGAATCATTTTTATTATTAACTTTCTTTTTTCCTTTCTATATCTACTTTCTCTAATTACATATAGTACTAAGTATTTAAATAACATTCTCTCTCTTTCTTTTCTTTCTTCCTTTTCTTTTTTGTTACCAGTGTTCCTTTTCCCCATTGTAAGTAGTTTACATACTTTCCCTTTTAAATAACTACAAATGGTGTTTGTCTTCTAATTCATCAGTAATAGTATAATTTGACTTAATACCAAAGTGCATTTTTTCTAGTGTGTCAGTGGTGGGGTAACAAGGTGTTTCTGATTAGTGTTTCTAACTAGATGTTTTAGACTCTTTGTTTAGATACATTTAAACATTAATACAGTACATTAATGGTGTTTTATAGATAGCTAAATATGTATATATATATATATATATATATATATATATATATATATATATATACTAGGTTCCTTTTTTTCTCTCTCTCTGGCCTGGTTAACTGGTGGGTATATGACTGAAATGTTATAATATGATTTCTGATTTGAGGCAGCTGATGTTACTTCTAAATAGCTGTTTTTATATGATATGGTTATTTTTTTCATGATGTTGACGTTTCCAAGAACTGTCACAAAAAACATGAGCAACGTGAAGAACCCACACCAGGAGAGTGCAGTGAAGAAAGAACTACATCTTATAATAACAAACATCCAAGAACTGTCACTAAAAACATGAGCAACGTGAAGAACCCACACCAGGAGAGTGCAGTGAAGAAAGAACTACATCTTATAATAACAAACATCCAAGAACTGTCACTAAAAACATGAGCAACGTGAAGAACCCACACCAGGAGAGTGCAGTGAACAAAGAACTACATCTTATAATAACAAACATCCAAGAACTGTCACTAAAAACATGAGCAACGTGAAGAACCCACACCAGGAGAGTGCAGTGAAGAAAGAACTACATCTTATAATAACAAACATCCAAGAACTGTCACTAAAAACATGAGCAACGTGAAGAACCCACACCAGGAGAGTGCAGTGAAGAAAGAACTACATCTTATAATAACAAACATCCAAGAACTGCCACTAAAAACATGAGCAACTCGAAGAACCCACACCAGGAGAGTGCAGTGAAGAAAGAACTACATCTTATAATAACAAACATCCAAGAACTGCCACTAAAAACATGAGCAACTCGAAGAACCCACCCCAGGAGAGTGCAGTGAAGAAAGAACTAAATCTTATAATACAAACATCCAAGAACTGCCACTAAAAACATGAGCAACTCGAAGAACCCACACCAGGAGAGTGCAGTGAAGAAAGAACTAAATCTTATAATAACAAACATCCAAGAACTGCCACTAAAAACATGAGCAACTCGAAGAACCCACACCAGGAGAGTGCAGTGAAGAAAGAACTACATCTTATAATAACAAACATCCAAGAACTGTCACTAAAAACATGAGCAACGTGGAAGAACCCACACCAGGAGAGTGCAGTGAAGAAAGAACTACATCTTATAATAACAAACATCCAAGAACTGTCACTAAAAACATGAGCAACATGAAGAACCCACACCAGGAGAGTGCAGTGAAGAAAGAACTACATCTTATAATAACAAACATCCAAGAACTGTCACTAAAAACATGAGCAACGTGAAGAACCCACACCAGGAGAGTGCAGTGAAGAAAGAACTACATCTTATAATAACAAACATCCAAGAACTGTCACTAAAAACATGAGCAACGTGAAGACCCCACACCAGGAGAGTGCAGTGAAGAAAGAACTACATCTTATAATAACAAACATCCAAGAACTGTCACTAAAAACATGAGCAACATGAAGAACCCACACCAGGAGAGTGCAGTGAAGAAAGAACTACATCTTATAATAACAAACATCCAAGAACTGTCACTAAAAACATGAGCAACGTGAAGAACCCACACCAGGAGAGTGCAGTGAAGAAAGAACTACATCTTATAATAACAAACATCCAAGAACTGTCACTAAAAACATGAGCAACGTGAAGAACCCACACCAGGAGAGTGCAGTGAAGAAAGAACTACATCTTATAATAACAAACATCCAAGAACTGTCACTAAAAACATGAGCAACATGAAGAACCCACACCAGGAGAGTGCAGTGAAGAAAGAACTACATCTTATAATAACAAACATCCAAGAACTGTCACTAAAAACATGAGCAACATGAAGAACCCACAGCAGGAGAGCGCAGTGAAGAAAGAACTGCATCTTATAATAACAAACATCCAAGAACTGTCACTAAAAACATGAGCAACGTGAAGAACCCACACCAGGAGAGTGCAGTGAAGAAAGAACTGCATCTTATAATAACAAACATCCAAGAACTGTCACTAAAAACATGAGCAACGTGAAGAACCCACACCAGGAGAGTGCAGTGAAGAAAGAACTACATCTTATAATACAAACATCGAAGAACTCTCACTAAAGGAGAAATTTGAAAACAAAATCGATGTTATCAAACAAGAATGCAGTAAACAACTGGAATCTCTAAATGGAATAGTGAAAAAACAATCTGATCAGATTCACAGTAACTGATCTAGATACTAGAGTGACAGAAAATGAACATCACAATGAATTTCTTCTATAACAAATCATCAGGCTGATTGAGAAACTGGAAGACCTTGAAAGTAGATCAAGGAGGAATAACATAAGAATATATGGAATTCCTGAAAAAGAAGAGAGTGCTAACATAATTCATTTTCTCAATAAGTGGCTTTCATCAGCACTAAACATGCCTGAATCCCTTTTTTTTTGGAATTGAGAGGGCTCATCGGTCCCTGGCAAATCCAGCTTCATCTCTGAGTTCATCAAACCCCAGGTCTATAATAGTTAGATTTCTTTCCTCACAACACAAGGACTTTGTGTTGAAATCATCTTGGACTAGTTCCGCTATCAAGATGGTTGAAAAAGTTATTCGTTTTGACAATGATTACACCTCTACGGTCATATTCAGAAGAAAGGAGAGTGTTCCTTTAATTAAGTCCTTGAAAAAAGCCAATATTAAAGCTCAAATTCTTTTTCCTGCAAGAATAAGAATCACCTTGCCAGAAGGAGTGAAGATCTTTGATTCCCTACAAGAAGCAGCAGAATTTATCCAAAAGAAGAAAATAGTGTCGGATATAGAAGAAATGGAATGGTCATCCCAGAGTTGGAAGAGACAGGCAACAAAAAAATGGGTGGTCTGTGAAGGAAGGAGCAAACAAAACTAAGAAACTAAAGGACAAATGAATAAATTCCTTCTAATTTTAAATGCTTTGTTTTATAAATCATAATATATTTGATTCTGGAAAGTCTCTATGCTGTAAGATAATGTGAATCATTTTTATTATTAACGTTCTCTTTTCCTTTCTATATCTACTTTCTCTAATTACATATAGTACTAAGTATTTAAATAACATTCTCTCTCTCTCTCTCTCTTTTCTTTCTTCCTTTTCTTTTTTGTTACCAGTGTTCCTTTTCTCTCTTTTCCCCATTGTAAGTAGTTTACATACTTTCCCTTTTAAATAACTACAAATGATGTTTGTCTTCTAATTCATCAGTAATAGTATAATTTGACTTAATACCAAAGTGCATTTTTTCTAGTGTGTCAGTGGTGGGGTAACAAGGTGTTTCTGATTAGTGTTTCTAACTAGATGTTTTAGACTCTTTGTTTAGATACATTTAAACATTAATACAGTACATTAATGGTGTTTTATAGATAGCTAAATATAAGTTTTATATATATATATATATATGGTTCCCATTCAGAAGCCTGAAACATCATAAGCCTGAAAATCAAAATCCTGAAAGCCCAAAATCCTGAAACTCAAAATCCTGAAAACACAAATAATGCTAATATTTCACTATAAAGACACTAATATCTACCAAGTGACCTAACATAAAACCAACTGCACACACTACCTGACCCCCAACGCATACCTAACACCACAGGGCTCACAATGACATCAGTATGTCTATTTTGTGTTTTGAGTTTCAGGATTTTGGGCTTCAGGATTTTGGGCTTTCAGGATTTTGAGTTTTCAGGGATTCTGAATTTTTTCTTTTTTGGTTTCAGGATTGATTTTTTGACTTATGATGTTTCAAGGAGCATCATATATATATATATATATATATATATATATATATATATACTAGGTTCCTTTTTTATATGATTTTTGATTTGAGGCAGCTGATGTTACTTCTAAATAGCTGTTTTTATATGAAAGGGTTATTTTTTTCATGATGTTGACGTTTTGTGAGGAAACTGGTGGTCTGTGTGGCTGTTCTCATTGTGAAGATTCATGACATGCACTAACAAGGCAGCTTGAGTGCTTTTTTTTTTTTTTTTTTTGCTTTCTGTAAACTCTAAAAGCTTCAGGATGAGCCTATTTAGATACTTTTTAACAAGTTTATGAAGCTGCAGCTTGAGGAAACAACAGTGATGACATCATTTGACCTTTTGAACTTGTTAAATGGTTGTACTTAGAATTCTTTTCTCTTGAAATTCTGTTATCCTTCACTAGATACTTTAAATGGTAAATAATTAGTTCTGATAAAAGTGTTTAACTCCTTTGAAAATGTCTCTGTTTCTTATAGATGCATACATTCTGCAGAGTCAATGACACTATTTGTAACTAAATGACATCAAGCGAACTAGGAGCTGCATTAGAAAACTCATTATCCATATGAACATCAGACTTATGTTACATAACTGAACCTTTAGTATCTAAACAGAGGGTTGTGAGGCCCCTTTTTTTTCCTATCTCTCTCCCCCCTTCCCAATGAAAGACGTCAACATAGATACTGTTAATACATATGAGTAATGTGTGCATAATTGCAAAATATAATAGTTATGTTGTAATAAGTGTTTTTATATATATATATATATATATATATATATATATATATATATATATATGCACACACACACACACACACACACACACACACACACATATATATATATATATATATATATATATATATATATATATATATTCAACAGATCCGTACATGACAAAATTTTAGGTAGATGACTGACAAATTGGTTACATTTTCTGATGTTTTTTGAAAAGTCTTGGAAATAATGACAATCTTCTTAACCTTCAGCATCTATTGTTTATGCATACTTTGATCTGATGTGTATTTCTGCCATATCTATGTATTTGAGGTCCTTTTATCATATGTGACATATTCATATAGCTTCAGATATATCGGACACTCTCATTCTAATGTATATTTCATGGATTCAGATTTCTTTAGTTGCTTTCATAATGCTTTTCTTTTTCGTTTTTATACTATATTCTAGGCAGAGATGGATAATTTGTGTTGTTTGGTATTGGAGAGGTGGTGGATGGATGATTTATTTAAGTTTTTAACTAAACCAGAAACTTTATGTTTCATGTATGTGTTTGTAAAGAGTTTTGGGTTTTTGAAAGTAGTGCTTAATTCAGCATATAAACTGCATTTATTTCACCTGGAAGAACTTTGTATACTGTTGCAACTTATTTGTGGGACTTTGGTTTTAAAGCAAAGTGTATTCCCTCAAGACTGCATCTACCTTTACTGATACTGCTCCAACTCCTGGAATTCTACCTGTGCTCTGTTGTATAGCCAGTTTACACTAAAAGTTTTAAAGCAAAATGTATTCCCTCAAGAATACCTTTACTGATACTGCTCCAACTCCTGGAATTATGCCTGTGCTCTATTGTATAGCCAGTTTACACTAAAAGTTTTAAAGCAAAGTGTATTCCCTCAAGACTGCATCTACCTTTACTGATACTGCTCCAACTCCTGGAATTCCACCTGTGCTCTATTGTATAGCCAGTTTACACTAAAAGTATGTTCTAAGCTCATACCACAAAGTAGTCTTACTTTGTCTACTGTACAGGATACCTGCATACCACTGACATCCCCCCCCCATACTCACCTGTTTAGAAACCTTGCCTCTGTCTGTCTCTGCCATCTATAAGTTAGTCACTACCCTAGTGTCATCTCTGTCTTAGCTATACTCTTTTGTTTTTCTGTTTGTGGTTTCCTTTTAACTGTTTTTATCTTACTGCAAATAACTGTGTATGCCTCGCTATTACATCTCTTCCTTCTCTGTCTACACTTCCCCACCTCTTCTACTTACCTGCTGTCTCTCTTTCCCTCCTGCCCTGCTGATTGTTTCTTGTGGTGACATTTCCTGGCCAACCCCGCTCCATTCGCTCTCACTACGCTCAGGCTCACTTCGCCTTTTCCACCTCCGTTCCCACCCACCCCCATATAATTTCCTTTATACCTAACCACCTAATCCTTTCCTCCCCTAACTCCACCCCTTCCTGTCTGCTATAACATTCTAAACACCTTATTCTCTCCTACTTATCACTTCATAGTTTAGTCTTCTGCAAATCCTCCTTCTTTCTATATATACCCTACTCCCCCTACAGGTTGTTTCACTTAAATTTTACTTCACCTCTCTAACAGGTCCAACAGCTTACTTTTCCTAGTCCCTTATCCACTCCTCACTCCATCTCAGTCCTACTTCCCCACCTTGGGCCATGGCTTTTGCAACCCTCTCCATTTTCCTCTTGTCTCCATTACTTGTCCTTCTCATTCTTACATCTTGTACTACTCCATTACCACCTGTCCATAGAGATCCCACTAATCCCCATACTAACTGTTTCTCATCTCTGCAGTACTCCATTACAGTCTCCTCCTCTATCTTTTCCATGAACATCCCTCTGCCTAAAATCAAACTTCCTTCTCCTCACTCTCTAGCATCTAAAACCAAGTCTAAGTACTTGACTTATAACCCATTTAATTTCAAACTTTACCAACTTCATGTAGCCCTGCTTCTATCAGGAGGCATACATCCAAATCTTGGGCCCATTCAGCACCCCACCATGCATAACTCTACCTCTCCCAACTTAATAAACTCATCCTCTCCAAACAAAAAAAAATTCCTTTTACTCTATGACTGCCTGTAGTATTCTAAATAAAGTTAGTGAGATCCATGCCTGGATAGCCTTCCACACCCGTGATGTCATCACCCTAACAGAGACTTGGCTAATACCCCAAACCTCTGATAAAGGCATCCCCTGGTTATAATATACTCTGCATAGATCGCCAAAACAGAAAAGGGGGTGGTGTTGCCATCCTCTACTCCAACCACCTCACCATTACAAGTATGATGAAACCTACCCCATCCTTTTCTCCTGCTTAACTACTTACAGCTAACCTTAAAATAAGTGACCACACCACTATCACAGTAGCAGCCATCTGTACTCCTCCAGGAGACAACACTCCTCTACTCGAAAATATTCTTTCATATTTTTCTCAACACATCCCCAATGAAACTATCCTCCTTGGGGATGTCAGCATTAACTGGTTAGCTCTCAGTAATCCAGACTCTGATACTCATATTAATTTATATGGCTTTACACAACTAATCTCCCAACCTATCCATACAAACAACTCTCACACATCTAGTACTCTTATCGACTGGGTACTTGTATCTAATCCTACCAACCCTGAACACCCTGAGTGATCACTGCCCTATAAAAGTGCTTAGGTTCACTCCCCACTTCTCAAAACGTCCTAAATTTATCACGTATCGTAAACTCTCTAACTTCCATCCAGAAACCTTTAATGCCCTCCTCTCTGAAGTAAACTGGAAATTCCTTACCCAACTCCCAATAGAAGAAGCAGTCCTAGCTTTCACCTCCACCTTCCTTAGCATCTTAGACTCACTTGTTCCCCCTCGCAAAGTTCGAATTAAGTTCAGCATATCTCCATGGCTTTCAAAAGCCACTCAAACCTGTATGATAACTAGACAAACTATAGAGAAAATGGTCACAAACTAAGCTTTTTGCAGACTTACAAAAATATAAAGAACTCATAAATCTGACAAAAAACACATAAACAAAGATAAAAGGACTTCTATAACAAATCTCCCACAGCCCTAAAATCTAATCCTAAAAAATTTATTAACCAAATATTACATCCCGGTAATCTTAGCTCCCCCAATCCTTGCCCAGACAAGATATCTGTAGAAATTGCCACTATCTTCAATACCTATTTTATTGATTCAATATCTAAGCTACTGAACCCTAACCCAAACTCCTCTACTACTAACATCTCCAACTTTTCTGAACCTACTCCTAATATTATCTCCTCAAATACCTTCTCCCTCAAACCTGTACCTACTAGCTACATCAAAACTCTACTCTCTAAATTAAAACCATGCTCAGCATCAGCTGACAATATTCCTTCCACTTTTCTTCTTCTAGCAGCGGACTCTCTGTATCTGTCCTAATTAATGCTCTATCTCTGAATCTAAAGTCCCTTCCATCTGGAAACAATGCTACACTCTACCTTTACACAAAGGAGGTAACTCCTCTGATATCTCCAACTTTAGACCTATCACTATCCTCTCCCCTCTCTCTAAAGTACTAGAAAAATTTATTCATAAACAAGTTATGCAGTACTTAATACAGGAAAATCTGCTTACACCCACTCAACATGGCTTCAGACCCATACATAGCACCACTACAGCTCTAGTATCCTTCCTCAACACAGTCTCTATAGCCATGGACGACCATAAACTTATTTCATGCTTATTCTTGGACCCCTCAAAAGCTTTTGACACTGTCTCACACTCTCTTCTGCTGAACAAACTACATAACCTCAACTTCTCCTCTTATACTATTGCATGGTTCTCCAGCCACCTCACTGATAGATCTCAATCAGTGAGATGGCACTCTGCACTCTCCCCTCCTCTCCCTGTCAGAATGGGGTACCTCAAGGGTCTATCTTAGGGCCTTTATTTTCTAATATCTTTACTAATCAGCCCTATACCTCCTGTCCTCAGTCATCTTTAGTGCAATACGCAGATGACTCTACAGTCATCACCACAGCTAACTCTCCCTCTAAGCTCTTCTCAGCTACTCAGGCATCTTTTAAATTAGTTGAAACATGGTTGTCCAACAATGAGCTCATCCTTAACCCTAAAAAAAAAAAAGCTGTTACTCTTCCTACCTAAAAAGTTCCTAAATATTAAACCCTCCTTCTCCATACAGTCCCTTAGTGACACTCCCATTCAGGTAGAATCCAGTACTAAGCTCTTAGGTGTAACCATCAATGATCAGCTTAAATTTGACTTGCATGTTAATAACTGTATCAAAAAGACACATTCAAAACTAGGGCTCCTTTACCATAACAAGAAATTCCTTACCTCTGAAGCCAAAATGACTCTCTCTCTTACCTGCCTTCTACCCAATCTAATGTACAGTTCTCAAATGCTCACAAATCTTAACTTGGCACTCCTGACCAAACTCAAATCCACCTACAACAAGTTAGCTAGATTTGCTGCCCAACAAACCTACAAATAACATCACTGTCTCTCTCTAAAACACCTAAACTGGCTTGAATTACCCCACCAGCTTCTCTCTCAGCTCCAGATCAACCATTCTATCCTATACCAGCCTTCCTACTGCCCAGCACTATCCTCTCTCATCTCCCATTATTCTCACTCCAGACCTCTATGAAGCTCTAACCAAGACCTACTACAAATCTACAAACCCAAGTCTAAATTTGGATGCAACATGTACAGCTGTCACCCAACTATTGCCTGGAATAGGCGCTCACAAGAAATCAGGACCCTTACACATCCTAAACAGTTTAAGACAGCCACCAAAGAGCAATTTAAAAGTCACTGGTCCTGCCACTGCACTCTCTCTCCTTAACACCCCCTACTTTTCATACCTTAATCTACTTTCTGCCCTTAACTCACTCTTCTCACTAGCTCTCTCTAATCTTCCTTGACTACTCTTTCTACTGTCTTCTAAAATCTATTAAGCAAATTGCCTCAGAGAAACATTCTATTGTAATTGCCTTGCCTTCATGCAACTACATCGTGATAAAACAGTTTTTTTAACCACTTACCCCAAAAACTATACTCATGTTAATGACATATTTCTTTTTATACATCTTGAAATAGTTATGCTATACTCTTGATTACTGACACTGTATAACATTGTATTGCTACTTAATGCCTTGTAATAATCCTGTAACATTGCTGTTTAATGCTAATTTATTATGAAAATTGTATAATATGTTGGAACCTTTCTCCACGGGCCTCCGCTGTAAAAGGGCTCTTTAGCTCAGTCTGACAATCCCAGTCAACAAATGTAAAATAAATAAATAAATAATAAATACACATTATGCATCCATGATAACTACGTTTTCAGTAGATTTCAAGTCAACATGGAAGAAAGGTCTTTCAGTTAGTAATAACATACACATTATATTCAATGGCTTATAAATGTTTATCATTAAATATTAATGGTTTGAGCAATAATGTCAAAAGAGCTTGTTTGCTTAAATATCTCAAAACGCATAAAGCCCAGATCATCTTTTTTTTTACAGGAAATCCATCTATTAAAACAAGATCTACAAAAATACTTATTCAATGGCTTTACCATTTTGGCTGATTCATGTTTTAAGACCAAGAGAAGGGGGACTCTTATTTTATGGAAAAGTACTTATACTATGCCAAGAATTATAGATAAAATTTCAGATAAAGATGGGATGCTAAACATGGTTATTTTGGAAATCAGTAGGAAGTATTATACTTTGATTAATACATACTGGATACCAGGACTGAGTACTAAATATGTTGACAAATTTCAGGACCTGATTACTTTAAATGCAAAAGGGGAAATTATAGTAACAGGTGATTTTAACTGCCTGTTATCAGGCAATGATACTTCTAAAAATGGTAAAATAAAACTAACATCTCAAGCCAGGAAGTTAAATGACTTTACAAACCAGATGAACCTTAAAGATATACATGGTCTAAGAGAACATTATTCCTTATTCTATACTCACTATTCATATTGGTTTGGTACACAAACAAACATTGATAAGGTCTTTGTATCAAGTAATATATACTCTAAAATAAATGACGTATCTATAATGACTTGTCAACTTTCAGACCATAATGCTATAAACTTTACATTAAGTACACATACAGATGATTTAAGATTTCTACAGAGAATTCCTGCTTACATAACTAAGTTAAATGACTTTAGGGAATGGATAGTGAAATAAATAGACATGTTTATGGAAACAAATGATAATGGTGAAGTGACTGATACTGTACTATGGGGCACCTTTAAAGTTTATATATATATATATATATATATATATATATATATATATATATATATATGGTAAAATACAATCTTGGTACCTTAAAAAATCGTGAAAGAACTTTTAGACTTAACAAAAAGACATAGACAAGATAAAAATGGATGCAAAACCAAATAAAAAGTAGCACATAGCGGAATTACTAAGTTATATAAAATACTTAGAAGTTCTGAATCATAAGGTAGCTATAAACCTGGAAAAATTTAAATTTCAATCTTATGCTGTGAATCCCAAATATCTACATAAAATAGCAGTATGATCCAAAAAAAATAAACCATGAAAATCTTATTAATGCGATTAAATATAAAAGTGATGGTTCAGTTAAGAGTACAACTAACTTAATGGGCATTTTAGAAATGTTCAAAAACTACTATAAAGATATAAATAATGCCACACCACTTTTGGAGAAAGATAATGTAATAAATACTTTTATTCAAGAAACTATAACTACTGTGGTGTCAGTGCAACAAAATAACATATTAAATAAACAAATAACACTAAAAGAAGTGAAAGAGCAAATAAAAAATGTAAACGATAATAAAGCTCCAGGACTAGATGGAATAATTCCTGAACTATATAAGATTTTTCTTGAATATATAATAAAGAAAATGATGAGTGCCTTTACTATGGTTAAGCAAAAATTTATAACACCCCCATCATGGAAATACTCAATTATCTCCCCCATATTAAAACAAATTAAGGACCTCAAATCTTGTGATTCATATAGGCCAATTTCATTACTAAACACTGATTATAAAATTTTCATGACAATATTAGCTAATAGGATAAAGAAAATATTACCTAATCTAATGCATAATGATCAGACAGGGTTCATTCTTCATAGAAAAGTGCAAGATAACATTATTAAATTACTATCATTAGTAGACATAGCATGCAAATACAAAAAAAAAAACAACTATTATCAGCCTAGACATAGAACAGGCTTTTGATTCTATTAGTTGGTCTTATTTACAAAGAATTCTGATTGGTTTTGAATTCTCCTCAGATTTTGTCAACTTATTAATGAAAATTTATAGTGGGGCGCAAGCTTATGTGAAAATCTGATGATGTCTATCCTCACCACTAGAAATCCTCATGGGAACTATACGAGGTTGTCCTTTGTCACCATTATTGTTTGCTCTTTCAATGGAACCTTTTGCTACATATATCAGAAACAAGCAAAATATAATAAGGACTATTGTCCTAAGATACAATTATTTGCTGATGGCATGTTGTTAATGTTGGGTGATATTGATGGTTCTTTGCATGATGTTATAAATACCTTAAGCAAGTTTGAAAGAATGTCAAGGCTTTAATTTAATCATAATAAATCCAAAACATTAGTAATTAACAAAAAGATCAACAAAAACTTGAGAGAATAGTCTGTTTAATTGGGAGAATGATGTATTCAAATATTTGGGTGTCAATATAAAGAGTACATGGAAAGAGTCTGTTAAACTAAACTACATTAATTTAATAACCACCATTAGTGAACTAATCAAAAGATGGAATAAAATGTTCTTCACAATGAAGAATAGTCTCTCTTTAATTAAAATGATAATTTTACCTAAAATTTTGTTTTATATACAGTCATTCATACTACCCCCTCCCAAAAACTTATTTAAAAAATTAGATTCCATGCTACTTAAATTTTTATGGTTCCCCTTAAAACCTAGAATTGCATATAAATGGTACATTAGAGCTTGGAACAGTAATGGGATATCATTCCCCTTAGATCTTTATTCCAAATCAGTTATTATTAATGTAATTTTACATTGGATCACACCTACCTATATATCTGGCTGGAAAAATAATACATGAGATTCATATAACTGATGTCAGAACTATAGAAAATCAGTTTAAGGAACAATATGGAATAAGTAGAGTTAATTGGCTTTTACGTGAATTTTGTTTATTTAATAAGAAGTTTGATCATTTTTCTTATGGCATTAATCAAATATTTAATAATTTTAAAAATATAATTGATTGTAATCACAACATTAAACAATTTATATTTCTTATATTTCCTACAGCATACTCCTCTGCTTGCCTAGATTTTTTCAAAATCAATGCGATGCAAAAAAATAAAGGAAAATAGCTTGATATTCTGGCATCAGTTTATTGAAAATAAGAGTATTAAAGCACTAAACTCTCTTTTATGTAGTTTTGATAATAGTCAAGACAGTTGGTTGTTTATACACTCTTTACGGCAGTTTATAGAAAACAAAATGAGAGTATCAATCAACCTAGAGACTGATTCAGCTTTTTATTAGGTGTCATGAAAAAAACAGATAATCAAAAATTAAGTATCTCACCTTTCTGTAAGACACTAAGAGAAAACACTCTAAAGTTTGACACAGATTTTTGGAATTACTATGTAAATGTGGAGAACAAATATCTGATGGATCCAAAAAATTGTTATTGAATTCTATGTATGGTACCACTTCTTCATTATATTGGAGATTGTATACATGGAAATTTATGAGTAGGGGTTTCTCTACTCCATATAAAATAAATCTTATACTCAAAAACAGTGAAAGTAAATGCTGGAAATGTGATGAATTACTAGAGGCCAACTGGGTTCACATGTTCGTTGAATGTAGAAATGTTGTTCAGTATTGGAAAGACTTCAGATATTTTGTAAATGCTTTATGGTCTGATAACTGTCATATTTCTAACTCACTAATCCTATTCAGTGTTCCTATACCTAATGTAATACCTACATTTCGGATTCAGTTACTCTGGTCAATTCTTGCAATTGCCAGAAAAGTTATTACTTTGAACTAGAAAAGTAAACAAGATTTGATGTTTAAAGATTTTATTAATTTAGCAAAAGTTGTTTGTAAAAAAGAACTGCAAACCATTTGTTATAGAACTTATAACATTATCATAAAAAAATAGCATGGCAAAAACTGGAAAACCTTTTGAACAAGTACTGATAACTTCTCATGGATAAAATGATTGTTTATCATGGATGAATGTAAATATTGTAAATAGTTTTATTATTGTTTTATTGTATTTGTTTTATGTACATATGCGTATGTTTATAATGAAAACAAAATAAAAATGTTTTTGAAAAAAAAGAAAAATAGCATTTCAGAGAGTTCTGTTGAGATCCTTAAAACTTGTTTGTTTTTAATTTGCTCACGTATGCTTGCTTGATACATTGATTCCATACATTTATTTGATCATCTAAGGTTCACAGGTAATTACTAGGCTAGCAACATTAAAGGGATTTTTTTAAAGTCTAACCATGCTGCCCAGATATTTTGACAGGTTTTGATACCAATCATTTTGTTGTGGGTATAGCTTAGCTATGGATAATCCAGCATTTACAATCTTCCCCTTTCTGTAATGTTATAACAATTTGTGCAATGTAAACTTACATGCTGATAGCCATTTCCAAAATAATGGCATCTTAGAGAAAGCACAATCACTTGTCAGGGCAACCATATAGTGAGAATTATAAAGTAAGGAGGGATGTGGGAGGCAAATCCTCCTCACATGGGGGTGCTGTGGTGGCTTGGCTACCAACAAAATACTTTCTTTGATTTTATGCAGGTCCTATTTGCATGAAAGAAGCTTTCCTTTAAGTACTTGTGTTTAGGTGCCATGTGTACACTAGTAAGCTAGTTTCTTGCAATAGATACCATACATCAGTGTTTAGACAAGTTGAGTTTTTCAGAAATAGTAAGGGAACTCATTCTGGATGGCAATAGACTCCTAGGGTTGCTAAATGATAATGGTTGTCAACATTTACATTGTGACCCATAGTGACGTGACGAAGGAATTCATACTGAATTTTTTTTGTATGTGCACAGAGGTGTAGAGGACCTTCCCCCTCAGTGTACATCCATATATGTTCCATGCCAGCTGTAGAAATGCATTTATGTGTCAAACTGTCTGTGTGCTGTGTTATTTCAGAAGGTTGTAAGAGCAAAATGTAGGCATATCTGCTCTGATAACACATAGTGAATGAGATGGAAATTAGGGTCTCAGTGTTAAGAATGCTAAGTCTGGCCAGCACAGCTAACATATTTCACAGATTTTATCATTAACAGCAGTGCACAAGGATAGTCTGCTCCTTTAGTAGAATATAGGGCATACTCTCTGGAGTTGTCATCTGTGGCACAGACCACATGTGTGTAAGAACCGATGGTGGGTGGCAGTGTGCATGCTGTTTGTCAATATGTGCAGCGCATGCAAGGATTACATGACACTAACAATAGAGTATTTTATTGTTGATTACTATTGTGTAATTCTGGGGATACTGCACTAAATATCATGACTGCACTATTCTGGAAATTTTCCTTTTCGCAGAGGTAGTGTGATCTCATAGTTCACATATATAAGTAGCAGGGAGTATGCAAGAAGCTTACTGTCCTGCAAAAAAAAACCTTTTTCCTGTAAATTTCTGTGTGTCAAAAATGCTTCACAATTTGAGAGGCAATCACAAATCCCTTAGGCTTTCATTAGGATGGCCTGTGACACACATAGTCAGTAGATATCTGTATGCAGAATTCAGAAGTTTACTAGTGCAGTAAATAGTATAATGTCTCGTAGTATTCACCATTATACAATACCGTGGCTGTAGACAGACATGCTGTAGTTGTCAGTGACCCATTTCTGTGACAGTTGAGTGTGTCACAAGATTTCAGTAGTCAAGTGTATGACTGCACATTCTCCACATATTACCCCTAATGAGAATAACTGATATCATATTGTAAATAATTTGAGGAGACCCATGCATAGGATAAAGCATTTAGGAGCTGCCTCTGTCCAATAGTAGTACAGGGGGCTAGTCCTGAGGTATATTTTCTGTTTCCCATCCATAGATCAAAGCTTTGCTTAAATATGGACAGGGATAAACTTTGTCTTATGTGATTTGGGAATCTGTTCCAGACCAGTGGTACCCTCTGTGAGATATACCTGTTCCTCTAACCCATTCTGTTGATGTTGCAGAAAAAAATTTAAATCCCTAGACAGAGTATCTCTGATGCCATTTGACTTGCTGATGTGCAGTAAATCACTCAGTATTAAGTCGGAGGATGCGTGTATGCTAGACATAGTCGGCTCTTAGCAGTCTGTAGGATATTGAGTATGGTGAGTCTAGTAAGTACTGCTACTTCCCTCCCAAACTGACAAGGCCTTACATGATAAATATGCTCTTATTTTGTGTCTACCCATTAAATCAGCAAGACTAGCCTTAGAGGGAGCCAAACTAGTACCTTTATTTCATCTGTAGTGGCCACTTACTCCATAGGGTGGGAATATGCTTTGTTAGGAACCTGTCCCTCTAGTGGGTCTTGTTTATGTTTTGGCATAGATTTAGATCTCTAGTGTAAGTGTTTGTAGAGGCACTTTTTTAGCAGTGAAGTAGGAGGTCAAATAGGATTGGGTCTTTAGTGTGTCAAAAAACTAGACACAAGACATGACTGAAGAAAGATTTGTAGTTTCTTTTGGTATCTGTGGCAACCTTAGAAAATATTTGCTAATAGTGCTCCTAAGTTCCTTGCCAACATTTTGCAACATGGTCTTGAAGTAGAGGGTCTTGCTAATCCTTTGGATTAGCTGAAGGATTTAAGACCTTTAATTTTCTTGGTTAGAAATCTCTGTTGCCTTTTCAGTTGAGCAATGCACTTGGATTTGTACATACCAAAGGGAGCATTATATTTGATGATGGGTCTGATAGGGGGAGAAGACAGGGATAGGATGACTTCTTTGGCTCTTTAAGATATTCCCTTGGTATTTAACTAGGCAAAATAGCAGTATTTCCTGACTGTGGTGGAATAAAGGTGATCAAATTAGAGAGTTGTTCACATAAGTACCCAGGACTCTTATGAGCATCTCTTTCTGAACAGAAGTACTATTTATAGTTCATAGGTTCATAGGTATGTACTAGGCTATCTGCCCGAAGGCATTTATAAGTGTAGCCAGAATGTGTTGGCTTTCACCACCCCCTTAGATTAGTTGCCTGTGCCTCTGTCCAGCAGAGACACTGTAGTGATCCCCAAGGTAAACTTTCTGTTTCCCATCTACTCATCAAGGTTTCTTTTGAAGAGTGTTAGTGAGGAGCTCTGCCTAATGTAGATTGGGATCTTGTTCCAAAGCATGGGAAGTCTCTGGGACAGGAATCTATCCCTCCAGTACATCCTCTTTATTGTTGTGGTGAGGTTTAGATCCCTAGAGCGTGTGGCTTGAGAGGATAAGGTTTTCTTTAGGTGGAGCATGTCCATCAATTTTGGTTTGGCCATTGCCTTGTATGTCAGGCAGAGATCACCTCTGAGTAGGCGGTATGCAACCGAGTACAGCTGTAGTTTCTTCAGTCGAGCTGCATAGGGCATCTGTTTGAGGCCAGTGATCCTCTTGGTGAGGTACGTCTGTGGTCTTTCCACCTGTTGCAGGTGTCTTGTAAGGTACATCCCAAATGGGGTGTTGTACTATATGATGGGTCTGATGAGTGATGAGTAGAGAGGCACAATGACCTCTTTTGATCTGTATGTGAACCCTTTTGTGATTAGGTGGGCCACGTAGAAGGATTTTCTAACCACTTTGGCAATGTGATTATTCAAGGTGAGATTACTATCTACTTGGGTCCCAGGATCTCTTATTATTTCTTCCATATTTAGGGGACTACCACCTATGTGGTAGTTTGTGGGTACTTTGTTTTTTCCAAAGAGGATGACTATGCACTTTTTGGCATTTAGCTTGAGGCCATGATTTTGACACCAGGTATCCGTCTCAGTGAGACCCTGTTGGAGGATGTCTGTGTCAGCCGGAGAGTCAATTATAGTCCCTAGTTTGCAGTTGTCTGCGAACTTGGTCCGCCATAGTCCTCCTGTGCTTGCCTGTACCTCTGAGAAGTATATGCCAAACAGGAGGGGTCCTAGGACTGAGCCCTGGGGAATGCCACTTGTAACCGGTTTAGAGTTGGACCTAGGTCCCGCAACTCTCACCATGTGGGCTCTGTCCATGAGCCAGTTGGCAACCCATCTTGTAATGTAGGGGTTTATGTTCAGGCTGGTGAGCTTGAATATAATACCAGAATGGGGAATGGTGTCGAAGGCCTTAGCGAGGTCTAGGTATGCTGCGTGTACCACCTTTCCCTCATCTATAGCCTTGGTAACTGTCTCAAAGAAGTCCACCAGGTTTAGGAGGCATGATCTGCCCTTAACAAAGCTGAACTGGATAGGGTCCAGTGTTTGGAGGTTCCAAATGTCTCTGTTAATGATTTCCATGATGATGCGCTCCATAGCCTTGCAGACCAAGCTAGTCAGGCTTATAGGGTGATAGTTCCCGGGGTCTGTTGTGGCTCCACCTTTGTGGAGTGGAATAACTGTTGCTGTGCATCACTCTATGGGTATGTAGCCTGTGGAGAGGCTGAGTTTGAACAGTGTGTTTAGGTGAGGGGTTAGTTCATCTTTGAGCTAGTGTAAGACGCAGCCTGGGACACCGTCCGGTCCCATTGATGCTATGGTTTTGGCTTTGGAGAGGGCTGTTTTAACCTGAGTTTCTGTGATTTCAGGGACTACACATTCTTCTGGTATGGTTATGGGCCCTTTTGGGGGTGAGAGGGGGGTGAAGTTTGCACTGAACCTGTCGGCCAGGATGTTGGCGAGTGTATTTTGTGCCATTCTGCACTAACTCCGAGGAGATCTGAGCATTGCCACTTAGATTCTTGACATAGCTAAAGAATGCCTTGTGCTTATCTTTGGAGTCCTTGCCAATTTTTCTTTCAAAGCTCGCCTTGGATGATTTTATGAGGGATCGTAGTTTCTTGCTGATACTGATCAGGGATGTCTTCCCTCATAACACATGAGATGGGAGCAGCTTTTTTGCTAAACTCAGCAATGCTGCACTTTTTTGTATTTAACTTTAGATTCTTTTCAGTACACCAGGTTTGTGAATCTTCCACCCCTTGTTAGAGCTGTTTAGTATCAGTGGGCGAGTGGATAGCATTACTCAGCTTGCAGTCATCAGCAAACTTAGTCAAACCTACTCAGAGAGTGTAGCAGCAAATTTCACATGCTGGGATCCATTGGCTAGCCAGTTTGTGGTCCTTCAGTGTATGGGTTTACATTAAGTGTGTCTAGTTTTTCAATATTTCAATAATTCCACCATAGGGAATAGTATTAAAAGCCTAGGCCAGGTCAAAGTAAGCATTGTTAACAGAGTGACCAGTGTGACTGTTGTTCACATCCTCGGTAAACTTTCCAAAGAAGCTTACTAGGTTCAGGAGGCAGGGCCTGCCCTTCACAAAACCAAACTGACTGGTGTCTAGTTAATTTAAATTGTCTGGCTGCATAAATGAGTTTTGCTGTAAAACCTTCCATGCCTTTGTATGTAAAGCTGATGTGCCTAAACTTACCTGGGACTGTACAGTGACTACCTTTATGTAAGGGAGTTACAGGGGCTATTCTACGGGCATCAGGCACAAACCATGTAGACAGGCTGAGGCTGAACAGTTTAAGCAGAGACTTGGATACTGCATACTTGGCAGTGATGAGAATTCAGTGTGGTATGTTGTATAGTAAAGTCTTATTTTTAATCTTTCCAAGACTAGTTCCAATGTGATTTCAGGGAAACTGTATTTTCAGGGATAGTGGGCAACAATGTGGGGAAGTAGGGTAAAGTTAGAAGTACATTTGTCTGCTAATTCTTCTTTCGGCTTTTTCCAGTTAGGGGTCGCCACAGCAGGTCACCTGTCTGCTCCTGACTGGCAGTGGAGTTTTTACGGTGTCGAGTTGCCAGTCCGGCACCCAACCTTCCACCGAAGGCACACACACACACACACACACACACACACGCACGCACTCACACCTAGGGTCAATTTAGAGTGTCCAATCCACCTACAGCGTGTCTTTGGGATGTGGGAGGAAACCGGAGCACACGGAGGAAACCCAGGCGACCACAGGGAGGACATGCAGACACCGCACAGAAGGTACCCCAGCCAAGGATTGAACCGGAGAACCTCTTGCTGTGAGGCGACAATGCTAACCGCTGCACCACCGCGACCATCCTACATTTGTCTGATATTATATTGGCTATATCCTTGGGATCAGAGTGTGGGATATTATTGTGGATTGGCTCAGCATATTGTTAGACATTATTCTTTCATTTTCTGACAGGGCTGAAGAAAGATTTACAGATGCTCTTCTATTCCTATGTTGCAGTATTCATAACATGAGGGATATTCCATCTAGGTGACCCGAACATTCAGCCAGCATATCAAAGACTTAAGCTATTGCAAGGTGCGTGAGATATTGCACATAGTATAGTTGAGTGTCAGCATGTACCATCCTTAGAACCTCTCTGCCGCCAGTCTGAATGACAGCTCCAGCTGTCTGTCGGATCGCCGAGAGTTGCTATTCTTTCAGATAAGTGCCCCGCTGGTGAATACTCTATTATGCTCTTCCTACTGCATGTTTGGTAGAGGTTAATTTCATCCAAGAAGGGCAAGTACCTTTGTGGAAGACAGATTCCACACAAAGCAACCACAACCAGTGTCTTTTTTTGTTTGGGGTCTGATCATGACTACAAGGCCTGTGCCATCTGTCAGGCATTTATCTCTAAAACTTTCCACAGTCATATGTCCACCCTTAACATTTATTTGGAAAACCAGAGACTTAAGAGGCTGTCGTTCGGTATGGAGGGTACTGCTGGTCTGTTGGCTGAGCCTCTGAAGAAAAAGATTCAAAAGGTAAGGCCTGAATCTTTGGCTGCACCTCTGGTCCAGGACATCCCTGTCGAGGCCAGTGAAGGCTTAGAGTTTCATACAGTTTCGGTTCCTCCTCCTTCTGTAGGTACTATTCTGGAAGGTTCCCACAGCACATCCGCAGAGGTCTTACAGACATCCATTTTTTTTGATGGTATGGGGAACCACAGCTTGCTCCTTCCAATGTTCTGTGCAGTCCCTCTCCTACCCCTTCCATCGAGGTTGTGCTGATGCCCGATCTGGAGCCCAGGCTTACATTGGAACTTCCTTCCCAGACTAGGGTAGGGCTTCCTCTTAAGAGAAAACAAAAACATGCTTCCTCCAGTCAGGAGCCTTCTCCTGACTGGCAGACCTTTTCTCTATGGATATTTAATGTCTTCCTGGCACTTAGACATTCTTCACTTCCTACCATACCAACTCCTATCCCCCCCCCATCCATCCACAGAATTAGAGGCATTAGATGAAGATGAATCCTCTTCTGATTAATTCCTAGCATATTCCACTCAAACAGACTCTCCCTTGGAATATGCTTCTCCTGATGTGGATTCCACCGGAGGGGATTCCTCAGTAGAGGATGTCTCCTTTGGAGGAAACTATCACTAAAATGAGAAACGTTTCAAATGGGAAAGCTCTGAAGACTCAAAGGTCCAGCAGAGGTGTTATGACCTCCTTCAGCCATCCTGCCTGTCTTGCCAGGCTTTCAAGATGCCTTCCTGGCTGCATCTAAATATACTGATTCTCAACCCCCAGCACTCAAGAGACCAGACAGATTCTATAAGGTGCCTGAGGAGAGCAGCTACTTGTATGAATGCCTTCTTGCAGACCCTGCTGTGGTCTCCTTATTGATGAAAAATTACTGCCCTCCACCAATCTTCCTCCCTCTGATAAAGACAGCAAGATGGTGGAAAGAATTGGGAAGAAGGTTTACACTTCCTCTAATTTGGCCTTCAGGGCTATTAATTACCAGAAACACATGTCCAAATATGTTCTGACTCTCCTTTGGCAATCATGTAAATTGCTGACAGATCTCCCAGACTCTGCAGCAAAAAATAACTTACTTACAACTTCTGTCCTCAGTAGATTTTCCTAGTTGAGATTACAGCCTTTGCCTGGACTTCAAAGCAAAGATCATGGATGCACCTTTAGACAATGCTGCCTTATTTTGTTCTAATGCTGCAGCCCTTTTCAAAAGCCTCCAAGAGAAAGGGAAGGAACTCCAGGAGCTTAAACACATATTTGTCTCTTCTATTTCTAAATTTCACAGGAACTACCCCTCAAGAGCAAATTTTGCATGAAGGAAATTCATACTCCTTCCAAACGGCATAAGAAGAGTACACTCAGGCAGACACTTCCTAGGTCCCAGTCTTCCTCTGCTCAAAAGACCCTCTTTCCCGACAAGCCAGGTTGAGTGTGACTACCTTGCAGCACTTTCAGAAATTCAACTTTCCCAGCACCTTTCTTATTTATCTGACATTGGACAAGCATTACCACAGACAACTGGGATATATTGTTCAAAAGGCTTATTACATGACTTAGATAACTGTACCACCTTTCATGGGAATCCCATAACCACCAAAGGATCAGATCCACCTTTCCCTCAAGTCTTTCAAAATTGAAATCACAAGGAACCATTCAGGAGGTTCCCCTTCAGAAAGAAGAAGAGGGTTCTATTCCAGAATGTTTCTTGTTCCCAGGAAAGATAGCCCTTGGAGACCATTCTTAGACTTGTCCCAACTAATTTTATTCCTTCATATACCCTCATGCAGGACGGTCACCCTGTAGACTCTGTTACCACTTCTGCTTCTTCAAGCTTACCTGTTCTCCCTAGACATAAAGAATGTTTACCTCCATATTCCCATCCACCCCCTCTACAGGACATTTTTACATTTTTCTGTTGCTTCCTGTTATTTTAAGTTCTGTGCTTTGTCCTCTGGACTCTGTATGGCACCAAAGGTATTACAAAGTGCTTAGCTCCTGTCATTGCCTTTTGCAGGCTCCAGGGTATTCTCATTTACCCTTACCTGGATGACCTACTAATTCAAGCAGAACACCCAGACACCTTGCAACAGAACCTTCAAACCACCATTTCCATACTTCGCCGACTGGGGTATCACTCTGAACTGCAGCAAGTTGTCCCTGACTCCCTCTCAAGACCAGCTTTTCCTAAGTTGCAGGATAAAGGAAGATTTTATGATGGCTGCCCCCCTCTCAACAGATGCAATCTCTGCAAAATTACTTCATGCAGTTGCTCCCACTGCTCTCTCTAACTGCCAGGGAATTCCTCAGGATGATAGGGCTTTAGTTATACCAATGCTACCCCTAGCCAGGCTTCACATGCAGAAATTCCAGTGGTACTTGAAAACCCTCTGGTCACAGCATGCTCATCTGCTAGAATTTGTTCTTCCACTTCTTCCATGCCTAAAGAAAGAATTGCTTTGGTGGACTCAACAAATCTTGCATAATCTAGGACTCCCCTTGCAGCCATTGCCTCCAGTTCAAGTACTGTTCACAGATTATTCAGATCTGGGGTGGGGCAACTATGCAAAACTTAAAGGTATAAGGTCTGTGGTCTCCCTTTATAAAGAAGCAACATCAAAGTCAGAGATTAGGGCTCTGATCCTGGTCCTTCAAGCCTTCAGGACTTCTCTCCTTCCAGGTCCTTTGCAACTGTTCACAAACAACACAGCAGGGGGGATCAACATCTTATCTACTCTGCAGATTGGCAACCAAAGCCTGGGAGATTGCTGTGCAAGCAAAGGCAACGTAGATATCTGTTTACATTCCTTCAGCTCAAAATGTTTAGGCAAACACTCTGAGCAGATCCATGACACAGGCCCATGAATGGATGATCCACAGAGATGTGTTTCTGGACATTCTCCACTGGTGGGGTACTCCTCAAATAGTCTCTTTGCCTCCCCTATGAAAAGACAGCTTCCAAAGTTTAGAGTCCCTTACCATCTGGTCTGTCATTCTCCTGGAAGGGGATGTTTCTTTATGCATCCCCCCCCCCATTCAGAAGGTCCTCCTGAAGATTTAGAAGGAAAAAACAAAAATCTTGTTGGTGACCCCCTTTTGGCCAAGACAGCACTGGTTCCCTCTTCTTATGCAGTTAGCCAAGGGAAATCATCACAAGTTACCTCACAGGCTGGATCTACTCACACAAGACAAGAGGTCTCTCATTCATCTACATTTAACAACACTGAACCTGATCTTGTAGGTGATACAATTCTGATCCCTTAGAGACACCTTTTTTTCCGAGGATGTGCTTCTTGTCCTGCAGGAGGTCAGGAAACCCACAACAGGGAGATCCTACTTATCCATATGGAAGAGGTTCTCCATCTGTTGTCTTAATAAGAGGCTGGATCCATTTTCCATGGATATTCCCCTAGTCCTTTCTTACTTGTGTGAACTGCTTATGGATGGACTGGTGTATTCTTCAGTCAAATCCCATTTCAGCATGTTTGCTTTGTCTCCTCCCTTAGCCTATAGATTAGAGGTCAAACTCTTCTTAAAAGGCGTCCTACACATTAGGCCTCCAAAGAAACGTGTCCTGCCTCCTAGCGGCCTAAATTTTGTTTTGGAAAAGTCGACCCAAGCACCATTTGAACCTGCTGCTGCTGATTCCCTAAAATTTTATATTTGGAGGGCTATTTTACTGGTAGTTATTACTTCTGCTTGTCGAGTTTCAAAACTCCAAACTCCCACTAGGTCTGCTCTACCACCTGTCCTCTTTCCTTTACTACCTGCAATCTCTCCTTCCCCTTTACTCCCTCTTTCTCCCTTAATTGCCACTGTCGAGATCTGCTAGCCTGTCAATCCCACTTTCCTAGCCGTACCTCTTTCTTTGCTTTTCTTTGTCCCACTTATCTTGTATCTGTCACCTCACCATGACAACATTGTGCTTACTTGATAATTGTTATATTCAGTCAAATGTAACTGTATGTACCGACTTATGATAACTTAAGTGTAATATTTCATATATTCTCTACATATTTGTCTGCATTCTTTACTGCTGTAGTATTTATATTATACGGTGCATTTTTAACTATCATTGAGTCTTATGTACTGATAGAACATTGTATCTGTGGAGCTTTTCTCCCCGGGCCTCTGCTGAAAATGGGCCAGCGTTGGCCCGGTCAGACTCTCCTGGTCAATAAATGGAAATATATACATACATACATACATAAATAAATAATGACATCTCAACCCTTTCTGATTTTCCACAAGGATAGGGTATCCCTTTGTACCAATCCTTCCTTCATGCCTAAAGTGGTTAGTGACTTGTTCCTTAATCAAACTACTCATTCACCAACATTCTTTCCATCACCTCAAAACTCCAGTGAGAGGGTGATACACACTTTAGATGTACACAGACAATGCAGATTTTACCTGGACAAAACCAAATCCATTAGAAAATTTGTGCAATTGTTCATTTCTTTTCATCTTGGGGCACTGGGAAAACCTGTCACTAAACAGACTATTTCTACTTGGATCTCAAAGGCTATTGCCTTTTATTATCTTTCTCAGGGGAAAACTCTCTTCTGTTAAAGCACATTCAACCAGAACTGTGGCTTCATCTGGAGCCTTCTTTAAAGGACTGGACACTGCTTCATTCCTAGAAGCAGCTACTTGGTCCTCTGTCCATACCTTTACAAAACACTACAAACTGGAGTATATTTCCAGATCCAGAGCAGGGTTTGCTAGGGCAATCCTGCATGGCTTTGTAGAGGTTTCTTGTGCTCCAACCCCCCTTCTTACTCATGAGCTTTGGTATTCTCCCTTATGTTATTAATACTGCAACATAGGAGTAGGAGATAGATTAGTTGTTTAAAATCTTGCCATAACCATAGATGTCCTCCTCTTCCATATTGCAGTATTCTGTCCCACCCTCCTTCCACCTTGGTTTATGCTTTTTCGTGGATTTTGCTGAAAGGTTTTCTTACCTCTTATCCTAAGGCTGATGTTCTGACTGGGGAACTCAGTTCTGAGGATGGTATATGCAGATGTCACTTTTATGGCCGACACTCGGTTGTACTGTGTGCAACATCGCATGTACCTTGCAGTAGCTTAAGTCTGTGGTATACTGGCCAGATATTCGGATCACCTAGGCGGAATCTCCCTCATGTTATGAATACTGCAATATGAAAGAGAAGGAGCTCTATGGTTATGGTAAGATTTTACACAAGAAAGCAAAACACCATGTACAGGCTCCAAACCTTCTTTTAATGCTGCACAAATTAAAATGCACTGCTAAAATGCAAACAGCACACTGCTGCAATCAAAGTTAAGCACTTTCACTTAGGTCAATCCCAAGCTTCATCAGAACTTAAAATAAAAACTTAGTCCCATTTATACAGATTCAAACAGATGTCAACCAATAGTTGAATGTCATGCATAATAATTAGATTAAATTAATCACAGTGTTCTATAGCCACCTCTTCATCTTACCAATACTTAAAACTAATGTGTGTGCTACTGTAACTGGTTTCTTTTTATGGAAAACCCTTGACAAAATAAATACACTTTTTTAAAAATAAATGTCATTCTTGCCATTCTAAAGCTTAGCTGCCCTCAGTTTAAGGACACTATTAATACTTAAATGGTCATTGAGACCAGTTTTTTCATAGAATTAAGTCTGAGTTGCCAGTAAAGTTCTTTATATTCTAGGTGGGCTTCCCACAACCCACCCCTGATATCTTGTCTTACTTGTTCAAGTACAGAGAACTTCAATCTGCAATTCATATACTGTCTCTGATGTCTGTATAGAGCATTTGTGTCTTTTTCCTGGGAAATTTCATATAGATGTTCATATATTCATCTTTTTAGTGGCCTCTCTGTCTTGCCTATATAAAAACTGTAACATGTTTGGCAAATACTAATATATACAACCCCCTTGCTATTACAATTGAAATGCTCATTAAACTTCATTTTAAATTTCCTATATGGAATAGTAATATTCTCTTGTTCCAAAATAATGTTACATTTTATGGTTTTACATATAAAGAAACCAGTTACAGTAACACACACATTAGTTTTAAGTATTGGTAAGATGAAGATGTGGCTATAGAGAACTGTGATTAATTTAATCTAACTAATAATGCATGAGATTCAACTATTGGTTGACATCTGTTTGAATCTGTACAAATGGGACTAATAGTTTTTATTTTATGTTCTGATGAAGCTTCGGATTGACATAAGTGAAGCATTTAACTTTGATTGTAGCAGTGTACTGTTTGCATTTTAGCAGTGTATTTTAATTTGTGCAACATTAAAAGAAGGTTTGGAGCCTGTACATGGTGTTTTGCTTTCTGCAGTTTCGTTTGGCTCTAATACTTGTTTTCAAGATTTTACACAAATATTCTTTAGTAACGGTGAGTGTGGAAGAGAGGTGAAAAAGAGAGTACAGGCAGGATGGAGTGGGTGGAGAAGAGTGTCAGGAGTGATTTGTGATGGATGAGTACCTGTAAGAGTGAAAGGGAAGGTCTACAAGAGGGTAGTGAGACCAGCTATGTTATATGGGTTGGAGACAGTGGCATTGACAAAAAGGCAGGAGTTTGAGCTGGATGTGGCAGAATTAAAGATGTTAAGATTTGCACTGGGTGTGACGAGGGTGGGCAGGATTAGGAATAAGTATATTAGAGGGTCAGCCCAGGTTGGAAGGTTTGGAGACAAAGCCAGAGAGGCAAGATTACGTTGGTTTGGACATGTGCTGGGGAGGGATGCAGAGTATATTGGGAAAAAGATACTAAGGATGAAGCTACCAGGTAACACGAAAAGAGGAAGGCCTAAGATAAGGTTTATAGATGTGGTGAGAGAGGACATGCAGGTGGTTGGTGTGACAGAGCAAGATGCAGAGGACAGGAAGAAATGGAAACAGGTGATCTGCTGTGGCGACCCTAACGGAAACAGCCAAAAGAATATGGTGATTCTTTTCATTTGGTATCTGTGGCAACCTTAGTTTGTATTCTGCTTTAAATTTTCTACTATTGCTGTTAAGTTTTTGCTGGCATCTTGCAGCATGGTCTTGAAGTAGGGGATGAGAATTTATTCCAACTTTTCATTATTACACAATTTATTTATATGTCATTTCCACCAGAGAGGTTCATTCCTGAATTTACTATTATATTTTGGGTGGACGGGTACTGATTTTTCTATGCATCTTTTTAGGTGCTGGTGAAGTCAGAGGTAATTGCAACAGCTCTCTAGTTAGGCCTGTTTGCAAGACATTACTTGGAAGTTTGTGTACGTCTTCTACAAGCTGAAGTAAGTTTGCCCTGGAGAAGTCTCCAAAAAATGTTCTCATTTGTTGAAGGTGTAGTATAATTAGGCCTGATAGAGAAGATGACATACTTGTGGTCAGATTTAACCATTGATGAGGAGATGAGAGGTGGGATGCAGGTGAGGACTGTGTTGGTAAGGACCAGGTCAAAGATAACAAAGCCTCTAGTAGGTAGTTTTACAGTTTGCTTCATCACATTGGGTTTAACAAAGTCTGGGAAGTGCAGAGCATAACCGTAGAGGTGAAAGTAGTGTGCCAGTCCATTCTTGGGTAATTGAAGTCACCTAGAAAAAGAAGACATTTGGCTTGGTGTTTAATACCTTAATTGTATTAAGGTAATTTAATGATCCTTAGAGGACATTGATGGGGATCTGTAGCTAGCAATGAAGTAATAGTTGGATTTGTTAAGAATGATTTGGAATATGAGCTCTGAGTTAGTGTCATGAGAAATTTGATGCGAGGTAGTGGAGCTTCTAAAAAATATAGATACTCCTCTGCAGTTACCCCAGGATCTGAAGGCATGATAGGTGCAAAACTGTGGTGTAGAGAGGACGCGGTCATTCCACTGAAGCCATGTCTCAGTAATACACCCATATGAATGTGTTCAAGTAGCAGGAAGGCCTCAAGTTCTGGCTTTTTTAGCTAGACTCAAAGCACTGAGTAGAGCAATCATTGTGTTACCCAAATTTGAATTTAAGACTGTTATATAGGCATGTCCAGTAAGGGGACTCTGCCTAAAAAGACACTACAGAGACAGCAACATCTTTAGCCAATATGCAAAAGCTCTGGTAAGAGAGGTGTAAACTATCCTTAGGAAAAATGTATCATCTACCATTTCATCCCAGAGTAACAGTGCTAGATCATTTTAGAATGGCAAGAATTATGTAGCTAATTGTTAAATCCAATTATCGTGTCTTGGTATCTAGGCGTCATCGTAGATAATGGCAATACCAGTGTTCTTCCCGCCTCTCGCACATACATGGTAAGTTCCGTAATATCTGCATGTCCCTTCTGGGATCAGTGCATCAGGTCGTTCATTCTCACGTAGACTACCACTAGGTTGTACTCATATTTATCTAGTTTAAGGGTCCTTAGGGCCCTTGTAATGTGGCAGATCCTGGCACTGGCTCTAATGTGGGAACCACTTATACTATATATGGGATGTTATTTTATTTTTGATAGAATTTTGCATTGTGGTTTGGATTTAGGAGATGCAGATTTGCAGGGCTGAGTGCAGAAAACACAATATCAGCAAATAAATAAGAAGCCATTAAGAAGTTTTACCTTTTATTTTTATTTTTATTTTTAGTTTACAGTTTCGTTGCCAGGTAGATTGGCTGATCTGTTTATTCTTTTCAGACACAACCTGGGTGATGGAAGCACTGTGTATATATATATATATATATATATATATATATATATATATATATATATATATATATATATATATATATATATATATATATATATATATATATATATATATATATATATATATATAATCACATCAAATATTTATATTGGCTATAAGAAAAGGAGGCTATAAATCCCATCAAATATTTATATTATTTACTAGATACATTTCAGTTACGTGAATATATATTGTTACAGGCTGACAAATTAGCCAGTGTCTCGCAAACTGGAGTAATTAAGAGTCATTTGTAAAAGTAATGTCGCTGGTGTTTTTTAAATGTTGAAGATGCATGTTTTTTTTATGTCTGAAGGTAGGTGATTCCATGTAGCTGGTTCTACCCTAGAGAAGGCATTTTTTAGGTCTGACCTGTTCCTAGGGGCTAACTTTGTTCTCTGATTAGGAGTAATCCTTACAAGATGGACAGTAGCCAAGATGTAGAATTTTGTAAATTAGAAAATTAGAGATTGAAAGAGAAATGTGGCTATATTGGTAATAGGTAGTCACTGGGATTTTTATATAGCTGCAGTGGTGGGCAATAGGTAGTCACTGGGATTTTTATATAGCTGCAGTGGTGGGTAATAGGTAGTCACTGGGATTTTTATATAGCTGCAATGGTGGGTAATAGGTAGTCACTGGGATTTTTATATAGCTGCAGTGGTGGGTAATAGTCACTGGGATTTTTATATAGCTGCAGTGGTGGGTAATAGTTAGTCACTGGGATTTTTATATAGCTGCAGTGGTGGGTAATAGGTAGTCACTGGGATTTTTATATAGCTGCAGTGGTGGGTAATAGGTAGTCACTGGGATTTTTATATAGCTGCAGTGGTGGGTAATTGGTAGTCACTGGGATTTTTATATAGCTGCAGTGGTGGGTAATAGGTAGTTACTGGGATTTTTATTTAGCTGCTGTGGTGGGTAATAGGTAGTCACTGGGATTTTTATATAGCTGCAGTGGTGGGTAATAGGTAGTCACTGGGATTTTTATATAGCTGCAGTGGTGGGTAATAGGTAGTCACTGGGATTTTTATATAGCTGCAGTGGTGGGTAATAGGTAGTCACTGGGATTTTTATATAGCTGCAGTGGTGGGTAATAGGTAGTCACTGGGATTTTTATATAGCTACAGTGGTGGGTAATAGGTAGTCACCGAGATTTTTATATAGCTGCAGTGGTGGGTAATAGGTAGTCACTGGGATTTTAATATAGCTGCAGTGGTGGGTAATAGGTAGTCACTGGGATTATTATATAGCTGCAGTGGTGGGTAATAGGTAGTCACTGGGATTTTTATATAGCTGCAGTGGTGGGTAATAGGTAGTCATTGGGATTTCTATATAGCTGCAGTGGTGGGTAATAGGTAGTCACTGGGATTATTATATAGCTGCAGTGGTGGGTAATAGGTAGTCACTGGGATTTTTATATAGCTGCAGTGGTGGGTAATAGGTAGTCATTGGGATTTTTATATAGCTGCAGTGGTGGGTAATAGGTAGTCACTGGGATTTTTATATAGCTGCAGTGGTGGCTATTATGATCAGCAAGAAACACAAGTGTAAATATTTTATTTTATGTTAATCAAAGCTTTTATATCTTTTTTTTTATTCTAAGTGGACGGAAATCAGGGGATGGACATATTCCATCTTGGGTTTCAGGACATTTTTCACTAAGGCCATCTGTTCTGGTTGGGAGAGAAGATATGAGAGTCGATAACAAAGTTTTTAGTTGTGCTAAATCTTTGGAGGTTATGTTATCTGTGTGGATACTGATGTTAAGTAAGGGGTCTAGTGTTACGTCAACATATTTTTGCTGTTTGACTAATGGCATAAAATTCCCTGTAAGTATCTTAAGGCTAAGGGGGGAATGGTGGTAACTTATTGTCTGAAGCAAAGATCATGACAGCATTCTTGATGCTGTCAGTTTGAAGTCTGTTATAGTGAAGCCAGTTGCAAAGGATGGAGAGTCGTGATTGAGTTCTTTGCTGTAGAAATTAGTGAGTTTTGTTTTTTTTAGATCATGTGTGATGTAAGTATGAATAGCAGTGGTCCAAGGACTGATCCTTGTGGAACTCCTGTGTTTAAACTTCCATTTTCTGATAGTATATTATTAGCAAAAATCTGAAATTGTCTTTCCCAAATATAGTTTATGAACCAGTTTTTGATGTTTTTGCCCAAAACATATTTTTTAAAGTTTGAGTAATGTAATATAATCTGCAATCTCAAAGGCATGTGTCATAACCACATAGATCACTAAGCCTTGACCGGAGGCTGCATGACTGACAAGTAGCAGTATAGCTCAATTCTTTCAAGTGATGCACCTCAGAGGTATACTGTTGATATGGGACATGGGACTAACTAAATTTGCAGATGACTGCAAATTAGGACCAGTCATAGAATCCCCCACCAACACAAATGTTCTCCAAAAAGGGATGACACCGACAAATAACTGGTGTCAGAGCAATGGACTAAACCTAAATGCCAATATATGCATAATAGTATCCCTCAGGAAATCATCCATCCCTGGTAACTATCGCATAATCTATCATAATGACAACACCCGTAAGAGTTAACCCAGTATTCAAGGACTTGGGGATGCACATAGACAGTAATCTAGCCTTTGACCATCATGTGTCTGCAGCAGTAAGGAAATCATTCTATGTTATGCAACGTATAAACAAAAGTATGGTATCTAGGTCCAAGGAAGTCATTGTTCGTCTGTATTTGGTATTCATCAGAGCTGTCATTGAGTACAATGCCACCTTTTTTGTACTTTAGCCAAGCATATTCTACAATTAGAAAGTCCACAGAGGTTGCTTACTATAAAAATACATGGCGTAATTAACATGTCCTGTGCAGACTGCCTCAAAGCCCTATCCCTGTATTCTGTCTTGCCTGTGCTATGAATAGGACCTGTGGAGAGACAGGTATGTATCCCAGAGACTACCCTTTCTGTGGAACAGGTTCCCCACCCATATGAAGCAGAGTTCCTCCCTAACCCAGTTCAAGTGTAACTTGGACAATTGGATGGGGAACAGGAAATTCATCCCTGGTTTGGCACCTATGTGTCTAATTGACACAGGCAGCCTGTAAATGGTTCATCTCCCAGACCCCTGCTTATAAATGTTTCATCTTCCAAGCCCCTGTTTAGACTTATCAAGGGTACCAGAACAGTTTAGAGATTTTGGGATGCTGGCTAGGCTTAAAAAGGTCCTTGTAGTTGTTAGCTTAGTAAGCACCTATGAGCCTATGAATCTGTCAGCAAGTCACATAAGCCAAGTAAGAAATGTTCAACAGATTAATAGTCTACAGCTAGTTCTTAAATATATAAGCTTCTAAGAGAAATTAGATAAATAAGATGGTACAATGGAAGCGATGATTGCAGCAATCTAAACCTAGTAACAAAAATAAATAACTGAAGGCATACCCAAAGCTAGACATATGACCAGAATTTTGACTGTTGAACAGTGGGTGGCCAAAAGCTTTTTCAGAAAATAGAAGCTGACCATTTTTTCTCTTCCGAGAAGGTTTACTGGCCAAACCTTTGGTACTAGAGAGGGGTAAATGTTTGAATTCCCTCTACACCATCACTCAATAAGAATGTTCATACAACAGAGTTCCTATTAGAAAGCACTTCCCAAACAGCCTGTTCAAGCATCTCAGTGTCATGCTTGAATAATGCCCTTCTGACCATATGTGTACTGAGTGTACATATTTAGTGAAATATTAGAAGTATTTTTGAAGTGAGGTTACAAATTAATACTGATGGCAATATGAAGCACTGCTGAACCAGAGGGTTGGCAAAGTAATAAAGCAGCAAGTGCTACTGCATCACAGCTCTTGGTTCTTCAGTTCATTCCTGACATTGATATCTTCTGAGTGGAGTTTGCATTTCCTAATGTCCGTGTGAGTTTTGAGTATTCAGATTCTGTGACTTGCTCTTGCATTCCCAGAACATGCAGTATGTAAACTGGAAATTTTGCAAACCACACTTAAAAGAATATGTCATGTGTGAATGTATATGTGTTATCCTGCAATAGACTGACCTTTTATCCAGTATTAATTTTTCTACCTTACATCCACTGAGTGGCAGAACAGGCTTCAGCTTTCTCATAAATGAGAAATGGAGAAAATATGTGACGCCCGCACCCTGGCCCAGCAGTCAAGGAGCCTCATTCCTCACCACTAGCACCAGAGAGGGCATCTCATATAAGAGGAAAGGATAACAAATACACACAGTAAAGTACAATTTCCCTTAAGTGCACACAGAAATCACAGTCAGTCTGGGGCTGGTTGCTCCCTTGCTCTCCAGGTCCCTGATAAGACTCCCCACTGGCACAGCTATAGGGTCCAGATCTCAGCCTAGCTGGCAAGCTAACCTCCAGTACCCTCTCTGTCCAACCAGTGCTTTGTGTCCCTGCCCAAGTAGCTGGCACACACCCACACTTTGAGATAAGTATTTATACAACTTCACAGACACTCCTGAAAAGACTGACACAGATTCTCCATCTGTGCCCTTTACCCAGACTATACGGTAGTAATTACTGCCACCACCAGCTAATAATTATCAGCTACCCAAAGGCCCTTAAAAGGGTTTCCAATAATTACTGTGCAATATTATTATTCAATTGATGTGTGACTAATCAGGCAAGGCTTATTAGAGTGGCCTTGTACAATAAACTCTATAAATATGCAATGTACTCTAGAGCTTAACTTATCTCTACACAAACCAGCCACAGGTAATTTTTTTTGAAATATTTAATAATAAATCCTAAAAACACAAGACAGTACTACTACACCACAGTGCTATTCAAGAGTTCAGAGATCACACAGAAACTTAAAACAACACAGTAGGAACATTTTTTAACAGAAAAACACTTAGTCTAACTTTCTTCTAATTTCCTAGCTATTACTACGAGAAAACATACTTCTGAAATAACTTACTTAAGACACAGGCAGAGTGCTGATGAGATGGATATCAAGACAAAAATGCTTAACAATTTCTGGTTTTCACTGTTTAAATTGAAATTCCAGTTCTGATAAACATTACATAATAATTTTCACACTTCCTGGAGATCCCAGGCTACACATTAACTACATTTACATTCTTTTACACTTAGAGCAATAAAGGGCATTCCACATGTAAATTATGGTCACTAACTTTAGCCTTAAAACAATAGGCATGATGCTTACTCCAGACTCATGACTCCAAATTCTAACTTCAAAGAACATACAAAACTTAATTTTAATTTCAAAGAACATCTGAAATTCTTGGCTTAGTTTTCCTTACAGCAGATGGCAATGTTGCTACAATCTTGAAGTTCACATTTTACAGTGTTTTCTTTCATTTAAGAAACAAGCCTGTATTTTATATTTATATTTACAAAGGCCAGAATTATGTATCAAATTATGTTTGACTAGACTGGCAGCCTTCACCCCTTCTCTACCAGTCTTCACAATATATATCAGAAAGAATGATTACTAAATCACATTATTTGAATGTATATAGTGACCAAAATATCCTACATTGTTTAGTATAACAATTGTTGGGTTCAAGAATATTGATTCAGAGACAATAATGACAACTATATGTAGTTAATCTGAATGTTTTGTTGATGTATAATATAAACATTTTATATCAAAGCATAATGCAAATATTCATGTTTTTTTCTCTTTGCTTGAAAAGTAAATAAAGAGACTATCTAGAATATGTAAGCAAAAGGCACATATGCTTTTGTACATGTTACAGCTGGGGCAGTAAGGAAGGATTCATATTTTAAAGCTCAGTAGATTTATGAACCATTAGCAACGTAATGGTTCCATGTCACTGTGAATGACAGTTTAAATCCAACTTAGTTTTGAAAAAAAATAATTCATAATTGAGTTTGAACCTTGCATTTATGTTGCCAGCAAATCTTCCCGTCATGTCCACACCTTGCGTAAGAGGACAGTCACCTCTGGGATTCCCTCAGATAATATAGTTTAGTTCTGAAGCTACTGTACCTTAGTGAGACAGGAACATTTCCCCTGCACCCACTCACTGTAAAGTGTGACCTAACTGATGTAAGCATTCACACTGACCATCACAATGGGTGGCCTTTTATGAATAGACCATATTAAGGCACACAGATTACACAGTTGGATCACTCTGTACCTTCTGAGTGTTACAGAAAAAGGAGCATATGAAGCTGTTTTTGGATGCCTGAGCTTAAACATGCAATTGTTCATAGGTAAGTACAAGGCTAGCTGACCTTGTGGGACACTTTAAGCATAGCCAGTTTGCATACCTGTCAACCTCTTAGTACAAGAAATCTGGAGATAGCCATAAATCATGAGGGGAGAGAGGCCCAAAAACATGGACATTTTTAAAATATTACTTACAGTATATAAACTTAGAAACTTGATAAAATAACAGGTTCTGTATTAGCATGAATTTTCTGAAGAATATGAAGGCTGAAACTCAGATGTTTGGCATTATTTTCTGACTTCAATCTTCAATGATTTGTCAAAAAAAAAAAAAAAAAACTTTTATGACAGACCAAAAATATGAGGCAAAAATATGGATATTCTACAAAAATCTGGACAGCTGAGAGGTATGCCAGTTTCCCTTTTTGTACTCAAAATAACCTATCCCACTTGGTTATAGATTGGCCTTACCCATTAAATGGTCAATAATAATATATTACCAATAATGAGAATAACTGAGATCATACCATAGATAATTTGAGGGGACCCATATATGGGATAAGGTATTTAGGGGCTACCTCTATAAATTGTTTTTTTTTTGTTTCTGTTTATTACAGTATGTCATTAAATGGCCAGCTATATAATTGATCTGCTTATTCTTATTAATATTCAGTAATGAATAATGATTATAATAACCTTGTGTAGTGAATTGCTGTAGTTCATCTTTTTATTTCAGTCAAAATGAATGGCCATCGGCTTAGTAGTTCCACTGATCTGGTATGGCTTTAAGGCCATACGGTTCAAAAATGGGAATTTGTCTATAGAATTCATTGCAAAATAATTGTCACTCAGGAAATACAAATATAAAGGGCAATGCCAAAACAAGTTATGTTTGGGAAAGTACAGTACTCTAAGTAGTAACACTACTTTAATTCTAGGAAAAGAACTGTCGTACTCTTTAAACCACATAGGCTAATGAATAGGGCCACTGGCAAAATGCAAAATGCAGCATCACTTCATCTAGGAAACTCACAACATAGTTAACATTTATTCATAAATACAAAAGTTGTTTTAGTAAGTCAATATAAGTCAGTATTATTTACCATGAATATTTGTTAAAAATCTTAACAGTGAGTGATGAACCTTTTTGCTGTGAAACAGTGTGGAACATGGGATTTTTGAAACTCAAAATGAGCATGTTCTTCATAGTGAGATACATTTGAGAGGTATGTTAAACAAATTAGTTAGTAAGCAGATGTTCCTGCTATGTGTAGTGCTCCATTTTGAGTTTTATTTAAATGTAGTACAGATTAAGCTTTGCACAGTACCCCCTCAAAGTACATAATATAACAGGAAGTGCAGTGCCTTTACACTGGGCATTCATTTGGGAACTCCTATGTTGAACAGATTATAGTGAAGCGTAATTAACTGTGCTTGTTTTTCTGAGAAATGAGTTTATAAATCAATTAGCAAACTGCTGTCCCATTCCCCCTTGTAATATGTTTAGACTTGAACATATTCTACATTGTAAACATTTCAAGTGTTTTAAACTTTTTTTATAATTAAATTAATAATTAAGATGAAACATTAATAGTAAGGAAACTAACCATGCAGTGCAAAACTTTGCAGTTACTACCTCATCCAAATGAATGGGAATTATTTTTATACCTCTTCTTACACCTAATTTTTAATTTTCTTTGTGACTGAAAAGTTATATTTATAAATGCAATCATGCTCTAATACGTAGCTTGAATGATGGAAGTAGGCATAGAAAAAAATTGAAAAATTATTTACCTTGGCTTTCCTTACCATATACTGCACCATTTTATAAATTGTACCTATACATTGTTAGATTTACTTGAATATGTTAATAGTTTCAACTTTTTAAAGCAAAAGAAGAATATCATAAATTAAATGTGGATTGTGCGTGGACAACAAAGTGGAAAATATAGAAACTGAAGAAGTATGTGGGTGCAATTGTTTAGTGGCCTTTTTAATTAGGAATCCTGGACACTATGCATGATTCCAAATTATAAATCAGTTTTGATTTACCATGACTTAGAAAATTTACACTGGCCTTGAATGCCACTGTAAGACTTCTGAGTAACTGCATGACCCATTCAGGTTAATCCGCATTCTTGATATAGGTTGTGCTCTACCTGTAAGCTAGTGCTGGTATTGCAGGCATTACATGGCAGAAAAGTTAGTAAACTGCATTACCAATACTGACATACAGGTGGAGCTGTATTGCAGGCTCTGAGAAAGTTGAGGAGAAGCAGCAGAGGACTTAAATAAGTTGCACTAGGTTGTTTTTGTGAATCACCTCAAGTCAGCCTAATGAAATGAACCCAGCTGCAGTCCTTTAGTGCAGCTCAGCAGCTTGGCTGAAATGAGACAGTATGTGAAACAGGCTTTTTAACTGTCATGAATGCCTTCCCATCTCCAGCATATGGAAAAGGGAAACTTTAGAGGACTTTGACTTACAAGCGATTTTTTTCAGGGTTCAGCCCAAACAAGGGATACAAAATGAGATTAATTTGTATAGACTCATTCGGAGTCTTATTACAGTGTCAAGGTGTAGTGTGTATTTTGGCCTTTTGCAGCAGTGGTGTAGTGTTGGGTTGTTACCTCCCCTACACGTGACATCATATCAGGGAGTGGGGCTTGATTTTTTCACTATCAGAGTAATACTGCTGGGTGGCAGAGGCTCTGCAAAACTTCTCCAAGTCTTTTGGAATCCCACATCAAGTATACACACACTCCACTGATATAAATAAAGTTACTTTTTTCATAGCTGGTGAGCAGTTCTAGGCAGGGCTGAGAGCTGTGTTTCCACATACTGCTTTGCTGTCCTCTGATGTGACAAATACTTGATTAAGATTTCTCTTGCACATAAATAGCTGCATCAAACTAGATTCAAATGTAATACAGTTCAGAAACAAATAAGATACCACAAAAGTATAGCCTTGAGTGAAAAGGGTTATTTTAATGGTGATCTGTCACTGGTCTGATCTTAGCAGCTTTGTCAGTAGAACTGGCTGGTGATTTAAAATCTAATTTCACACATTTGCATTAAGAATGGGACTGCAGAAAATTGTCCATAATTAAAGTTTCTTTTTATGCTATTTAATTAAATGCTTATTTTGTGAAATTAATCTAGCAAAAATATTATTTTCTATACACTAAGCATGTATACTTTTTTATCCTCTTCCATTGTTTGTCCCCCTCCAGGTGCTTCTCTTCCTCACTGATTGTGTGCTTTATACAGGATAAGTTGAACATGTAGGGAAGATCAACTATGCCTTAAATCAACAATCTGAATGAGATAAAATGTTGGTGACTAAACAAGGGTCACTGAAACAACAGGAAGCCATGTAGATCAAGACATCAAGACATAGCTACAGTTACAAGCATGTGTGTGTATATTTGCATGTATTCTTGAGCACGGACGCGCACACACATAAAAACAGAAATAATTAATCGTGTGTGTGTGTGTGTGTGTGTGTGTGTGTGTGTGTGTGTGTGTGTGTGTATATATATATATATATATATATATATATATATATATATATATACACACACACACACACACACACACACACACACACAAATACAAGTCAGTCATTTGTGAGAAACTTACTTTATGTGTACATAAATTCTTTTACACACCCCTGTTAGAGTGCTTGCTTTTCTGTACCCATTTCATAAATATTTACACATGCATACAGCTATACTATGTCATTGGAGAGAGAGACTGAGATGTAGATTAATTTCAAAGTCATCATCTATCTCTCCTCCCTCCATATCAGTTTCACACCCTTAATATTAACTGTAACTCCTATAATTTCTCAGTGTAACAATGCTCAACATTGTAAATATGTTATTTCATATTATAGGATTGCATGATTGTTATCACTGGATATATAAAATTTTGTCACTGAATCTGTTTTTAAACTGTACTGTAAAAGTTTTTGTTTTATTTTGTGAAACTTTTCTTCCTGGGTCTTCGCTGAAAATAGACATTTCCCAGTCAAACTTTCGTGGTCAACAAAACCAAACACCAAAAGTAAACAAGTTTATTTGATTTGCTGTGAAAGGAAAAAAAAATATTTAAGCGAGGCTGTTCACAAAGGTATTATTTTTTTTAACATTCACACGCTTCTGTCAGTCTCTGTCCCACTGCCTTATATAACACAATAAGCTCAAATATTTTATAATTAGATGCATATCAAGGTATCTATAGAACAAAATTACAAGCTGACATGCTTATATGCTATCTTGACACAGTTCCATCTGATTTTGGCATTTAACTGCTTGTCTTGTCTGTGTATAAGCCTATATACATTTGCAGCACTAAGTTTTGTTTAAAAACCTTTTGATGGGTGTGTGTGTGTGTGTGTGTGTGTGTGTGTGTGTGTGTGTGTGTGTGTGTGTGTGTGTGTGTGTGTGTGTGTGTGTGAGACAGAGAGAGATGTTTTAATGTGTACTTAATGTTGTGAATTTTAAAATATTTAAATACAGATATTCACATTGTAACGCATATAGTACTGCAGCTAATTGTTAAAAAAACTGCTTTATCATAATGGCAGAATCCTTAGGCAATCAGATGAATAAATGTAGCTCTTTGACTTTGGAAAATAACACCAGGTTTGGCTACTTACTACTCCAGGCTCAGCAGTGCTTGGCAAACTAGGTGTTGTGGCTTGCACATAGAGACAGGATTCACAAACTAAAATGGGAATACATCCCCCATTGCAGGTGTACCTGCTGAATACATTCTGCACACCTGTACCCATTTGTATTAATAGCTACATACCAGCAGTAGAAATTATGGTTCCTTTGATCTGCTGTTACGTGTCTCCACAAGAAGAGAGATCTCCCTGGCAACTGTAATGTCAAGCTGTAGCAGCTGTGCAATCATTTGTAGCCAAGCTGCACCTGATCGTGTGCCCACAGGCACTGGTAACACTTAAAGTTTGAAACAGTGATGCAGTTCAGCTTTTTTCTCTAAGCAGTAGTAATTATCTTCAGATGTGTTATAAATCCAGTCCTAGATCTTTGTGCATGTCAGGATGTATAAGCTACTATACCTGGAGCAATGCTAAACATTCCTGAGGCTGGCATAAGAAGGAGCCAAACCATGTGTTATTTTCCGAAGCCAACGAGAAACATTTTTTTAAGTTACGAATCAGAATGCCCAAGAATCCCCCCATTAAGTTAAAGCATATAAAGGGATATGTAATTAAACATATGTTCATTGAAACAGTGTTAATTTGTGTGCAGTGATATATTCAGAGGTACGTATCTGTGTATTCTTACAGAGATAGGGGTTATTCTGTCATTGAAGTTTAAGACATGGCTAAGTTTTGTGAAATGAAATAAGATGTGATGTAGGTCTTTTTAGCCTACTTTTATCTTTTGCTGCAATCACTGTGCACCCATTTACCCCCCCCCCCCCATTTCAGGGTAAGAGCACAACTGACATCATCCAGGCAGCCATTTTTTCTTCACTCTAAGCCCCACCGTACTTTGCACCTGCCAAGTAGTACTTAAAGGGTTATATAACACTTGTTAATTCTTTGCTGTGGAATTCTGGACAAATGTCACAAGTAATGGGTGTACAAGATCCCAAATTAGAGATAATTGTTAAATGTTACTCTAATTCACTTAAAGATTTCATAGAATATGTTTTACATCAACTTGTATTTTTTAATAATAAAAAGTATGAAATCCTAATGTCCAACATTATTTAGAGACATCAGTCTTCCGTGATTTACCAGAAAGTCAAACATTTTACAAGGAGTAGGGCAAAAATATGAGACAAAGTCTGGAACATTCTTGGAAAATCTAGGATAGCTGAGAGTTATGAATGTTCATCAAACACACCACAGGATTTTGTAAGTCACTTCTATATGTGAAATAACCCATAAATAGACATGCCACCCTTGAAGCAAACACTCCCTTTCAGGTTGCAGGTCTCCCACAGGTTATCTCTGATGACACACATACTCCCTCATTCCTAAGTAAGACAAGCCTTTCCAGTACTAATAGAATTTGGTGAATGTGAGTAATAATCATGGTTTTATCATCTATACCGCAGGCATGAATAGATTTTATATGTATTGTTGCAATGTCTTAATCCTAACATTTGTTACCTGTCTTGGTCTTGCTTCATCAGACCAGATTCACTTCCTGATCTTAGAGGCAGAAAAAACCCCACTGAGACTATGGACATATTTTTCTTTTCTGTTTAGGTGAGGATATTTTAACATTGTTTCAATTCAAAGTATATTTCTTTATTTTAGTTGGGGTGGCATATTAGATATCTATGGCTTATATGATGTGTATAGCTACTGAGACCTGACATCATGGATATTTACTGCCTTTTTAAGTTGGATGGTTCTGTTGCTACTCTTGTTCTTAGGCATGAACCTAACTTTTCACAGCTGCCTTTATTAACTTTCATGATGTCCCTAAGGTGCGGCTGTAGATCTTCATTGCCTCTCCAGTTTACCTGGGGGTACAGAACTTCACTCTCCAGTTTACCTTGTGTAGAACATCATTAGCTGTCCAGTTTACTTGGACGGGGGGGTAATGAAGTTCTCCAGGTCACATGGAGAACTTCATTACCCCTCCATTTTATCCTGCTGGTTAATTTATTGTTCATTCTGTTTATTAACCTTCAGGGTAAGACATCTTTTAAAGACATCATCATTTCTGATTTAGGAGACCGTATGTACTGTGTAGGCCATATAACTGCCCAACTCCTTTCTGAAGGACTCCTGGTCATTTGCATGTTTAATTAGCAATGGCTGCCATTGCCACTCAAGTGCAGAACTCCCTCTTCCTCTTCATTATCCTGAAGGGTTTGACTGTCAAACTGCAGTTCTTATTCCTAAGATTAATCACATGGGCTTCTTTGATAGACCCATACCTTCAGAAAATACATTTTTCCTTAAATGCCATGTAAGTAAATATTAAGTGACTTGTGTTTTCTGATATTTAGTGCCTGTCATATGTGTCATGCTCTGAACAGAAGGCATCTGTATTCTGTCTGTTTTACACAGTCTTTTATGTTGGGTTTCAGGCCACACTACCGTACTATCAGACCAATGAGGCATATATAAAGAAGTATTATAATTATGGAACTCATGCTTGCAACATGCTGTAAAAAGGCATTTCCTTTCCTGTCTTCAGACTCATCTTGTTTCTGCATTTATCAAAATTCACTTTAGCATTAGTAATGATGCCTAAATCATTACATTCCTTTGCACTTTTTATTTCCATAGTGTCTCTAAAGTAAGGCTAAACTTATGTCAAATCACAATGTAGTTGTTTTATCTGAGTTTACATCCAGTTGCAGTTCAGTCGTCCTGACCCATTCTGAAAGATTTGTTAAGTATCTCTGGGTTCTGTGGTGATCTTATGTAGTGTTGATGTGGGCACTGATATTAATGTCATTGGTATATCCTGTGAAATACATTTTATCAGAGATTTCCAGGTCACGTCAATTCACAGAAAATAATAGCAGACACATTAGGCATCCTTTGGTGGTGCTGTTTGTATTCATGGTCCTTCATGGTTATTATAAAACATTCTCACCTTTGTGTTACAGAGTTTTAGTCCATGTGGTAATGAAGAGGTCATTTCTCATCTGACTATGTTTGTTGCAAGTAAACTGCATTAAAAGCATTAAAAAATGCCAAGAAAAATATATGTATCACTAAAGCAAGATCTGCCACATGCTAAGCAGTCCCCCACAACTTTGTGAGTATATGTGTGTGTGTGTGTGTGTGTGTGTGTGTGTGTGTGTGTGTGTGTGTGTGTGTGTGTGTTTTGCCTACATTCTAATGTCATGTTACTCTGGAGATATTCAGATAATTTATTCACTATTACCTTATCCATCGCCTTGCCTGCTGCACTAACCCTTTTAGAAATGGATATGGTCTGTTCTTTTCCGAACACCTTGTGGCTGTCCCTCTTTGAGACATCTGTTAAACAGAGTACACCACACAGGAAATATCATATCTACCATTTTTTTCAAATGTTGATTGGCAATACTATCTGGGCTTCGAGTTTTATGACATTTTAAGGCTTTAAGGACATCTTTGACTTCTGTCCAAGTTATGTCCAGTTGTCAAGTTATTTCTCCATGGTCATCATTAGTTAATGCGTCAGACAGTGTCCACTATCTTCTTAACAGCTGGCTGTCTTCTACATTTATAATTGACTCACAGAATATGTTGCCACTTGTATTAACTTTGTCTCACTTTTAAATACCAGTACCGGGATTTTTATTGTACGTCAGACTGCATTGATAAAGCATCGTATCTTGTAGATTTCTCGTCTTAGCCTTTTTGATCTACCTATCCATTGCATTCATTTCTGTTTTCCTGTTGTATTCACCTTTAGCTTTCCAATTCTGTAAACCTCTTCTTTTTGTTTATTAAAGCTGTAGTTTCCCTAGTAATCCCATCTACATCCTCTTGGTAACCGCCTAATAAGTGAATTTGCTTGTGCAGTAATCCTAACCTCCAAATTGTAAATCAAAGGATCATTTGCCTTTTTTGTCCCTAGGTTTTCAAGCTCTGCCATCCATCCCCTTGCCTCAGATCTTCTGTTATGTTTTACCATTTGGCATTACCCCAAAGAAGCTTACACACACTCTCTTTCAAGAAATTGATGAGGAAACTGTCATCCTTCTGCTGATATGCATTGCAGAGGGATCAACAACTGTCAGTGGGGTAGGATGCTGCCATCCCGGAACCACTTGTTTTTTGAAAGTAAAACCGCATCTAAAATTACATTCATCCTTGTTGGAGATTGAGACATTTGTTTAAATGCTGTCATCTTCATTTTGTAACTTAGAATGTCACAACTCCTAGCTTCCATTTTATCTAAACTTCTGGACCCTCTAGTTAGGAAAGAAGAGTTTTTCACACTGATTTTTTTTCGCTGCCCCAAGCTGACCATCATCTGCTTTCAGGGCCTCTTCTTGATCTCCAGATGTCCCAAACCTGACTTAACAACCACATTCAGTATACTTTTGGCCCATTCTCAGGTTCAATGAGGAGCCTAAAGTATCCTATGACAATGTCATCCTGCTGCTGAAGGAGAATGTTCACCTTAAGGCTTAGTCCTGCTCCTTGTGTGCAATTATGCCATCCAAGGAGATGGTATACCATGGGCTCACAGGGTGTATTTCACACTTCTGCATGTTACTCAGCCAAAGTCCCCCCCCCCCCACACACACACACACACACAAAGAAAATACCTGCTGATAGCCTTGACTTCTGTCAGGGATCAATGGTGGTGGTTTGCTTGCTTGTGTGTGTGTGTGTGTGTGTGTGTGTGTGTGTGTGTGTGTGTGTGTGTGTATATATATATATATATATATATATATATATATATATATATATATAATATACTCCTGGGATTGGCACACCCATCGTCCCTGCTAATGCCATCAAAACTCATGTCACCTGGGCCTTAGTCAAGGGTTTATTCCTTTATGTCATTGACACAGGCTATCTCACAGTGATTAACAGCTTCAGTAATTCATCAAAATAATCTACTAGTGCTTTTGATGATTTGCAAATGCTGGTAGCAGTAAACTTATTCCTCCTTTCCTCAGTACTAATGCTATTGTGTGAATACATTTCTGTAAACAACTCAGTATTTCTCACTGTTGAAGATTCTTTTATGTAGGTGAAAGGATCCCCTCCCATTAACATATAGTCTGTCAGAATTGATACAGGTACAGTTATCAATAGTGTAAGTAGCATCACCCTTCTAAAGCCATGATTCTGCAATGATGTCAGTTTTTGTCAATTTTATGACATGTCTCTACTCATCCAATTTACCCACAATGCTCCTTGAATATGTATAAAGAATTGCAATTTCTGAAGCATCATAGTTACATCCCATCAGTGTAGCTCTTTTTAAATTCCTAAAGATGGAGCAGTGGTTTGCATTGTCACCTCACATCAAGAGGTTCTCTGGTTCAGTTCTTGGCTGGGGTGCTTTCTGTGTGTGGGGTCTACATGTCCTCTCTTCTGCTTTTGTGTGGGTTTTCTCTGGGTGCTGCGGTTTCCTCCCACAGTGCAAAGACATGCATCTGGAGTGTTTCTCCACAGGCCTCCGCTGAAAATTGGCTCATTCCTCTGTAAAAAAATGTTAAATAAGTTAAATAAAGATGTCTGTAGTATACACAGTATTTTAAAGTATCTTCACTATATTGTCCACATATATAATAAACTTTGATCTTATCTTGAACATTTTCTTTGTACTTTCTTTTTAGTTGCATTTTTTAACCATTTTGCTATGCAACATCTTACTGTATTTGATTTACATTTACTGGCCTAATATATACTTTCATACTGTTGTCTATATATATATATGACTCTCCATCAATTTCACCACTCATGAAAGTGTTATGAAACCATTCATTGAATTAGTTACATTATATTGCATTTGCTCAATGGCAGAATATGACTCTAAGCCTGTCTAGTCTGCCCTTTAAGTGCATTCAACATTGTTCCTCCGTCTTGACTACTTTCTTTCTCAACATTTTTCCACTAGTCCCATATTCTGTCGAATGCCTTTGTTATTCACTCCCTACCATCCAATCCGCTAGTTCATTGGGTCCACATCTTTTTTTATGAAAGTAGTACTTTTGGAGATCCATGGAGTAATTATTCCCTAAAATTGCTTTGCATCTTTTCCTGTTCAGGATGATCCCTTCACATATTTCTGACATGGTTTTGCACCAGTATCATGGCTTCCTTTTTGTGGTTGTTACTGAGAAATGCTGCAACTTCCTTCGTCTTTGCTTCCGTATTTTTCTCTTGCCATAATATTGAACTGTAGGACTTGTATCTACCATTAAGATATTTGACCAGTTAATCACTTAAAATGATTTCTCATTTTACTTCAGTCATGTTAATGCATTCAGTGGACATATGTTGCTCAATGTATTCTTTTACATGTCATTAAAACAGTTATAGCATTAAATTCCTTATGCACTGAAGTATCTATTCTCAGAGTTGTTGTTTTGATGGGGTTGGAGTGGAGTCAATGGGAGAGAAATCTGCAGTGCTGTTGTCTTGTGTTGTGGGCAGTCTTAATGGGGAGGTACCATGAAGATTGACTCTTTTTATTTCTTTTAATCCATATCCTTATGAGTACCCTGCCCTAGCAGATGAGGGAATGGTTATTGCTCTATTAGGGCATTGCAGTGTTGTGAAATTAAGCAGCAAGCCATGTGTTAGTGCTGATGCATATGCTCTGGCTTGCTTATCATCAATCCTGGCTTGTTGCTTTCTGTGTGGCGGTCCTCACAGAGGTGATCCTACCAAGATACTTTACTTTCATCATACTAATCTTGATTGCTATGCGGGTGGAGTAACAAATAGCTTAAAGAGTTGATCTGGGCCTGTAACTGGTTCACGTGGATAGAGTGAAGGTTTTAAGGTACACAATACTTTGTACAAACTGACTTGACTTCATGAGTGACTTGGCTGCCAGTAGCCAGAGTCTGTTCATCCTTCATAGCTTTAACTGTTGTGTTGATGAGAAACCTTCTGTATTCATATCTAAATTGTTGCAGTTCTTAGGGGATCCGGGACTGAAGCTGGCTTATTCTGCTTCTGCACACATTAAAAAACACTCTGGAACTTTATGTTTGCCCAGAACTTAGAAAATACAAATGTTGTGGTGGAACCACGGTCTTGGGTTAACTATCATATTGTGCACTTCAACCTGTCTTATCTGCTGTCTCACTTAAACCTGCTGATGCCATGCTGTCCCACCCCTTTAATGGGGCTGATTTCTTTGGGCCCTATTTCTGTGTCATGACCTCACCAACATATTCACTGTTGGGGATTTTAAATTCAGTAGTAACAGCTTACACTAGAAGTGTTAACTGCAGACTAGGTGCTTAGACCCCACCCTTGTGTACACACTCCCTTTTAGTGCTGTTCAGCTTTAATTTGATGGCTCCTTATAGGAAAGGGGTGTGCAAAGAAAACTTGATTAGAAGATGAAGAAAATCATGACTCTGATCATCTTCCTCTAGAGGACTATTTGAAATCTTACAATTCAGCAGTTTCCATAGCAACTCATATTGCTGCAGCAAGGAAGTAAGCTGCTCAGTTGTTTGGTGTTTTTGAAGTCTGATTCAGCCTAGCCTGCCCGCAGAAGAACTCTATTGTCTTGCCAGATAAATATGTAGATGGGTTCTTTGTTGAGATGATTGCCAAGATCAGAGCCAAGATATTGTAGGAGTCAGTAGGTTCATAGGTAGGTACTAGGCTATTGGCCCAAAGGCCTAAGTAAGCCTAGCCAACAAGGGTCCCTGGCTTACACCACCCACAAAAGGTAATTTCCTGTGCCCCTATTGAGCAGAGCCACAGAAGTGATCCCCCGGGGTGTATTTCCTATTTCCCATCCACTCATCAAGCTTTTTCTTGAAGAGTGCTAATGAGGAACTTTGCTTTACATAGATGGGTAGCTTGTTCCAGAGTATAGAAAGTCTCTGGGACAGGAATCTATCCCTCCAGCATGTCCTGTTTATTGTGGTAACAAGGTTTAGGTCCCTAAAGCATGTAGCTCGGAAGGATTGGGATTTCTGTAGGTGTAGCATGTCCAACAGCTCTGGGTTTAACATAGCTTTATATGTTAGGCAGAGATCACCTCAGAGTAGGTGATATACTACAGAGTAAAGCTGGAGTTTTTTGAGATGGTTAGTGTAGGGCATCTGTTTGAGGCCAGTAATCCTCTTTGTGAGGTACTTCTGTGGTCTTTCCAGTGGCTGCAGTGTCTTTTGAGGTACATTCCAAAAGGGGCATTGTACTCTATAATGGATCTAACGAGTGCTGAGTAGAGGAGAACAATGACCTTTTTCATGGATAAGAACCTTTTTGTGATGAGGTGTGCCACATAGAAGGATTTTGTGACTACTGTGGTGATGTGATTATCAAAGGAGAGTCTAATGTCCACCTGGGTCCCAAGGTCTCTTATCACACATTCGACGTTAAGTAGACTGCCATTTATTTGGTAGTTCATGGGTACAGAGTTTTTACCAATGTGGATGACAATGCATTTTTTGGCATTGAGCTTGAGGCCATGCCTCTGACACCAGGCATGTTTCTCAGTGTGGCCCTTCTGTAGCATGTCCACAACATTTGGGGACTCTACTTCTTTAGCCAGAGGCCTTCTGTGTTAGCCTGTACTTCAGAGAAGCAGATACCAAACAGGAGAGGTCCCAGGACTGAACCCTGTGGTACTCCACTTGTCACTGGTTTGAAGTCAGATTTGGAGTCTGTAACATTTGCAGTGTGGGTTCTGTCAGGGAGCCAGTTGGCAACCCATCTTGTGATGTAGGGATTTATACCTAGCTTAGTGAGTTTAGCTATAATTCCAGAATGGGGAATGGTGTCGAAAGCCTTGGCAAGGTCAACATAGTGTGTGTGAATCACCTTACCTTTGTCTACGGCTTTAGTGACTGCCTCAAAGAAGTCGATCAGGTTCAGAAGGCATGATCTGCCTTTCACAAACCCGATCTGGGTGGGTCCAGAGTTTGGAGATTACCAGTGTCTTTGTCTATGAGTTCCATGATGATATGTAACATGGCCTTGCAGACCAGGCTCATCAGGCTAATAGGGCGATAGTTCCCAGAATCAGTGGTGGCTACCCCATTGTGGAGTGGGATAACTGTTGCTGTGCACCATTCAGTGGGCACAAAGCTTGACGTGAGACTATGACTGAACATGGTGCTTAGGTGGGGAGCCAGTTTGTTCTGAAGTTCATGTAAAATGCAGCCTGGGATGTTGTCTAGTCCCCTGGATGCTGTGTTTTTGGTTTTAGAGAATGCAGCTTTTACCTGCATAGATGTGGTTACAGGAACTCTACATTCTTCCTGTATAGATATGGGCCCTTTAGAGAGTGAGCACTGAACCTATCTGCCAAGATGTTGGCAATATCAGTTGGTTCTGTAATTTTTGTGCCATTGTGCTGTAACTCAGAGCAGATCTGGGTGTTGCCATTGGTATTCTTGACATAACTATAGAATGCTTTGTGGTTGCCCTTAGAATCAGTGGTGATTTTGTTTTCGTAGCTAGCTTTGGAGAATCTTATAAAGGAGTTCATCTTCTTGCTGAGGCTGACCAGGAAGCTCCTCCACTCGTGGGATTTTACTCTCTTTTGCAATAGTTTCTTCCTTCTGTTGTACAGTTTGTTTATGGCAGGGGACCACCAGATTGGCTTCCATTTTTTGGAGGATAGCATCTTGGTTCTGTTTGGGATAGCACAATCCATGCACTCATGTAAGTGCTTATAGAGTGCATTTGTGTAGGATTCAGCAGTCGTAACTGTATTGTCCATCTGCATCGGTGTCATGAGGTTCGCCACTTCTGTCTTAAGCATAAAGTTGGCTTTGGAGAAATTTTTTACCGAGGTTTCCTTAATGGTGGGTGGGGGCAGGATGCGTATATCTAGGGTGATTAGCTTGTGGTCAGATCTAACCAATGAGGAGCTGATTTCAGGTGTATAACACTGGTCACTCATGTTGGTAATGACTGGTCTAGGATATTGTTGCCCCTGTTAGGGGTGTGGATAATTTGATCCAGGGCATTGGAATTTATGAATTCCAGAAAGCGTTGAGTGAAGGAGTTGGTACATGAGTAGTTTTCCCAGTTAATGGTGGGGTAGTTGAAATCGCCCATTATTAGGGTGTTTGGTTGAACATACCCATGCTTGTTCTCTGGATAGACTTCTTATTCCTCGATAACTGTGAAATCATAGCTGTTATCAAGTTGACATGCCTTTCTGTAGATTAGAATCTGGTTCTAGCTTCCTATTTGCTAGCTGTAAAGGCGCAATTATCCTGGTCTTTGCAAATATTGTGAGAGTTAATGTCATGGCATTTGTCATATGCTCTGTAACAGAGGTGGCTGTACCGCCATTGTATTTATTTTTATATATGCATTTATGTATGTATGTATGCATGCATATATGTGTAAGTTTTGTTGACTAAGTTAATCCTACTATGGGAGGCCCAATGTGGTATTCATACTGATAAGTAGAAAATTGGCCAGGGGACTGGGAACATATTCCTCTTCTTTTCAGTGAGTACTGCCACCATCTTAGGTATGTGGACTTTGACTTCTCATCTCATGTGAAAGATGTTACATTCAGGAATACAGACACCTCCCTCACCACACATGTGGCAGTTTAGGAAAATAAAGCCAGGCACATTGTTTTTTTACAGAACCCATAACCCAGCATCAGAGGTGAGGATGCCACCTTCTGAGCCACTGAGAGCCCTGCATCATGCTGCCCAGGATGATTCAAGTCATCTCTAGCTTTCCGTGCACAAGAAAGGTTACAGAAAATATGGTGGTCACACATCTCATTTTATTCAAATTTTTTTGTGATTATCCTCCTTTTTTTCAGTGACATATGCCCTAGTCCCATTTGCTTATTTGTTCCCCCTGTTCCCTCCCTCCTTCCCAAGATGGGTAGGAGGTACAGCCAAATCCTGCTGTAACCATAGCCACAGATGACTCTCCCCTATCTCTATTGAGAGTACAACCAGAATGGCCTAGCACTCAGAGACATCCATTCCTTCTTTAAGAGGGTCAGTAGCCAAGAGGTGAGCATCATGTATATGACTAGGGTTGTGTATTTAGAATATATGGGGAAAAAAGCCTTAAGTGAGGTGGTGTAAGTGTGATGTCATGGGCGTCACTACCCATGACACTGGCTTATGCCCCCAAATACTGAACCAAAAGCAGCCTGCCTGTAAACAGAGAGATGCACCCTGGCTTCCACTGGGGCATGCCCACTGGAAACAGAATCCACAGTCCCCCCCCCCAGGATTAGTTCATTCATTTAAGTCTCTCATTGTCACCCTTTATCACAGCTGCTTCATCACTAAAACCAGTAATCAAACTCAGATCACTTAGGTCATAGTCAGGAGTACATGACTGTACTCCATCAAACATTTTAATCTTTTACAGTTCTTTCCAGGAGAGGTTCAGGATGGAACACCCTATAGAGTCAGCTATCTTCAAGTTCCTTCTTAGATGTAGCAGGCAGAATTTGACTTCTGATTTTTATTTCTTCTAATATTTGACTATGGTGTTTTTGGCACCTTGATACAGTTTCTTTTTTTTTAAAAAAACATTTGTATTGATTTAACATATATACAATATATACCAAGAAAGGAAGAAATTCAGTGTTACATATCATGCCACATAGTATCAAAAATGCATTAAACCATCAAAGTAATCTAATGCAGTTAACAAATCAATTATCCTATACTCGGCACTTATCCATTCCACAAGTGAGTATAACTCCCCATTCAGTATGTACTGTACTAAGCATGTGCAGAAATTAGAGAGACCTCAGAAGTTTCTAACAAAGAAGATCAAGTGCCTCCAAGATGTGCCTTACATGGACCAACTAAAGTCCCTGTCACTATACTCTGTATTGTATAAACTTCTTGGGAGAAACATATGCCTGGCCTACAGAGCAATCCAAGACCCAAACCTAATGAGCTAACTGCATATCTGTAAATCAAATGAGTCTAGGGCTACCCATTCCAGGGACTTAAATAAGACATGCTGAAGGGACAGATTTATCTCCTGGCAACTGCCACATCTTTGGAACAGGCTACCAATTTATGTGAAACAGAGCACCTCTGTGACACTGTTCAAAAGAGTAACCGGATGTGTGGCTAGGGCAGCGTAAATTCTTACCGGGGATAGTGCCCACAACTCTCCTGGACATGGGCAGTCATCGCTAAATGCAATCTTGGGTATTGACTAGTACTTCTACAGTGTTATATTGGGTTGAAACAACTAGGCTTAAAATGACCTCCAGGTCGATAGCCTAGTAATCTCATATGATCCTATGGCTTTCCACCACTCTTACTTGGTGCCTTGTCTCTATATGGCAGAGGTAAGTGTGTTACAGCTTTACTACACTCATCCCCCCAACGTTTATAATATGAGGAACAGGTTAAGGTCCATGCACTTCAAAGAATTATGGTCATATCCCCCTAATCATAGCTTTGTCTGTTAAGTGTTCTTGACATGGATGTCAGCATTCACCTCTTGAGCTATGCTTTTAAAGTGAACATCTTGTCGTTAACACAAAACGCCCTGGTTATTATCAGAGACCAGATCATAATCTTCTGTATTAGAAACAAAGAGGTACATGAAGGTGTGTGTGTGTGTGTGTGTGTGTGTGTGTGTGTGTGTGTGTGTGTGTGTGTGTGTGTGTGTGTGTGTGTGTGTAACAAAATAGAAACACAAAAAAGTTGAAATCAGATTCCAGAAAATTGTGCTTTATGCACTATTTTCCCTTTGAAAGTAGGCAGATACATTTGAACTGAAGAACAGCACTCCCTCCCACCACTTAATTTAGTTATTCCAGATTTGTATAAATTTACTAATGCTTCTGTTCACATGAAAATGTGTACTATAATTCCACCTTCCCTAGGGTGAAGCTGCTTTAGTTAATAAATGTTAAATAAAATGAATAGATAATAATCTATCATTAAGCATCCTATATCACTTATTTTAAGGTAGAGAAAGGGATCTGTCCGGCTTTGTCAGGGGGCGATCATGCCTGTTAAACTTGGTGGACTTCTTCGAGACAATCAACAAAGCCCTAGACGAGGGCAAATCTGTGCATATGGCCTACCAAGACTTAGTCAAGGCCTTTGAAACAATCCCCCACTCAGGCATCATTGATAAACTCACCTAGCTGGGTATTAACCCATATATTGTAAGGTGGGTTGCAAATTGGCTCACTGATAGAACTCATATGGTCAAAGTAGGGGACTCTACCTCCTCCAGCAAACCCATAACCAGTGGTGTTCCACAGGGATCAGTTCTGGGACCCCTACTGTTCAGAATCTACTTCTTCAAAATACAGGCTAAAACTAAAGGACTGTGGCTGACAAAGTTCAATGATGTAGCAAAAATAAAATAAAGCAAACTGACCACGGCTGAATAAATCCAAATATCAGGTTCCAAGAAAATAGAGAGCATATAAAAGCACCCCTTTGGCCCCAGACTACAGTCTACCCACATCTACCAGCCTCCAGCAAGCTGTATTCTGTCTGCATATATCTTATATCTGCTGTGCTGCAAGTCTGGGGCCAAAGGGGTGCTTTTATATGCTCTCTATTTTCTTGGAACCTGGAATTTGGATTTATTCAGCCGTCGTCAGTTTGCTTTATTTTATTTTTGCTACTGCTTTGAGGTGTAAACCAAGTGTTTATCCAGTTTTTGGACCTTTATTTTTCTACAAAGTTCAATGATGACTGGAAACTGGGAGTGATCATTGAAACCCCTAGTGATGTCAACATCCTACAAAAAGGTCTTACGCAGACTGAATGGTGCCAAAGTAATGGTTTTAAACTTAACAGAAAAAAATGCATTACCATCCCCTTTGGTATGGGTGATGTTCCTGCAAACTGCCACATCAGTAGCAATACCCTAAGCACACAGTCAGTGGTGAGAGATCTGGGCACACAGGTTGACAGCAACCTTAACTTCAATCACCATGTTTCCACAGTAGTAAGAAGAGCAGTGAAAATTTCTGATTTTATAAGTAGGGGCATTGGCTCCAGAAGAAAAAGAGGTTATAACCCCCCTGTACTCTTCCCTTACCAAGCCAATAATAGAGTACAGTGCTCCCTTTGGTATGTTCCTTTCCAAACACCTGCAGGAATTGGAGAGATCACAAAGGTTCCTTACAAAGAAAGTTCAGGGTCTTCAAGAGCTGTTTTATGTGGACAGACTGAAATCATCGTCACTTTACTCTGTGTCATACAGACTGCTTAGAGGTGACTTGTGCCTTACATATAGAGTAATCTTTGACCCAGCTTTAATGGAAATGCTGCACATTTGCAAGTCAAATGGCACATGGGTCACTCGCTCAAAGAACCTTAACCTGGTATGTGACATGGAGAGACTGATTTGTCTCACAGAGTTTTCCCCACCTTTGGGACAAGCTTCCTATTCATGTTAAACAAAGCCCATTGTTGGGGCTATTTAAGCGCAGTTTGGATAATTGGATGGGTAACTTTAAATTCACTCAGGGGGTTCCACCTGTATCCCTCTTGAACAGGGTCAATTAGGTGCTGATTTTAGTATCTGCTTGAACCAGACACCCTTGGGAACATGGGTTGAACTTGGCTAGGCTTGTAAGGGCCCTGGGGCTGTTAGCCTAGTAACCTCCTATGATCCTATGAATAAAAAACATTTCAAGATTATCCCAGCAACTAGATGTCTTAATATTATTTACAGACCCTATTCTAATTATTTCTTTTTAGTTTTATACAAAATTACTGTTGCATTTAAAATTCTTTAAACACAGGAACTGAATTCATTTTCTAATTTTTTTGTAATAGCTTTCCTAGCTACTGCAAGAAAACTCCAAAACATTTTTTTGTTTGGCTTTACAGGCAGCAGAATTGGAACATTCATTAGTATTGTTGATGTAGTCAAAATACAGTTATATCACCATAGTCCTTTAAAGAAATGATCTTTTCCCAATAAACATTTTATTTCTCAGAGTCCTTAAACATATGAGTCCAGTCAGCTTTCACTTCCTTACTCCATATCCAGCAGATTGAAGAAGTTGTTTTAGTGAATTTGAAGATTTTATACGGTGTGACAAGTACTCTATGTATATATTTCCATATAAAAAATCATATATATACTTGAAACAGTTTGCTTGCTGCGGTAGCGTTGTCATCTCACAGTAAGACATCCTGTTCGATTCTCAGCTAAAGCGTCTTCTGTGTGGAGACATGCATGAATGGGTGTACCTTCATTGAAGGTTGTGCATCAGGGCTGGCAACTCGGTACGTAAAATCTATTGCCAATCATTAGCGGACCGGAGTTTCGCTGTGGCGACCCCTAACTGGGAAAAGCGGAAAGATACAACAACAACTTAAAACAGTTTGACTAATTGACTTAAGCAGTACAACTTTACTCATCATCAATTGAGTCATCCAACCCACTTTTATCTAAAAATTTCCAAAATTTTTCATCAAAATTATTATTTATAATTAACTTGTATAACTTAGACAAATTTCCTTAGTAAGTTAATTTGCCTTCAGTAAGAGCAACCGGTTATTCATATAATGAAGGAATAGTGTTTTCCTCCTTTTCACTCATATACACCGTTATGTAATTTCTTTGTAAGAGATAGTATTATTTGAGTAACAAATTGAACCAACTTATGTTTCATTAAAGTTTCTGATGTCTTAACTCTCCCTTTTTCAAAACAATGATACCCTCATACTAACCCATTTCTTTTTAACATAGACATTTCAATAGTATCTCAAGATTCCACAAATCTAGAGGTGTATGCAATGGGAAAACACAAGAATTTTCATAGCTGAAGCACCTGATATCCTTAAAGGGTCATTTGCATATATCCCATGTGTCTCTAATACAAGAGATTTAAGAAATCACATAGTGGAAACTCTAGCTTGTCTGGATTTTTCTTTTAGTTTCTACTGATTTTGAAACTAATGGAATTTTACAAATATATTTCTTAAGTGTTTTTAAGAATAATTTCATATATGTGGAATCCAAACATTGAAATTAACTTCCTTCTAAAGTTTGTTTTATTAACCAGATGAAGGAATTGTTAAATAGTTCTAATTTATAATGTTTAATAAACCTATATGAATTTAATATAATATGTTCAGTGGTTTTCTATTTCCATTGACTAGTATAGGTTGAAAAATGCAATGGAATATGGTGGATTGGATACTCTAAATTGGCCCTAGGTGTGAGTGTGTGTGCCTTCTGTGGAAGGTTAGGCACCGGGCTGGCAACTCGACACTGTAAAACTCCACTGCCAATCATGAGTGGACAGTTGATCCGCTGTGGCAACCCTTAACCGGGAAAAAGCCGAAAGAAGAAGAATTAGGAAAGCTGATAACACCATACTTCTAGAATCAAATGTGATTTCTATAAGCAATTTTTGGCTTTTTATGATACTGTAAGAATGAAGTTAATATTTTCCATTTTTTAAAATATTTTTTTTTGTCAGGTATTAAAGTTGATGTTTAGATTTGACTTGGTTGAGGTATTAAAGTTGTGCAATGACATATGTAAATAATAATTTTAGGAAATACCATCATTTTAATAATAACTAACCTATATTCAAAATTAAAAAAAAAAAACACTCATTCCATTTTTTTAATAAGGATGACACTTCTTTAATTGTTTTATCAAAATTGTGATTGACAGGCTTAAAAATCTTGGTAATTTTTTTTTTATTCCTAAATATTTTAATTTTTGCCAATTATATTTATCTTTTAACTTACTATCTAGTTGTTAATTCATCGCTGAAGTTTCAGTTTTACTATAATTAAACTTTAGTAATGAAATGCTCAAAGAAAACAGTAGCAACAGTCCCAGTAATGAAATGTCCTGAAACTTTGCAATTTCATTTATTCCTTTAATTGATTTGTGTAGATCTCCAATATAACTCCAGTAGTTAACAAAACATCATCTGCAGAAGTCTATATTTTAGATTGAAAATCCTTATTTATATAAAAAGCATTAAATTTATCATTTGCTTCTTATGCTTTTAGCTAAGGGTTCAATGACTAATGTAAATAATAAAGGAGATAATGGAAATCCTTGTTTTGTACCTTTGTTTAAGGTACACTTGAGAAATGTAAATTTAAAGTTTAATTTACGCTTTAGAATCCTTATATAAATTTCTAAATGTTCCTATACATTGCTCTGGAAATACAAATGCTTCTAAGGTGTAGAACAAGTAGTTTCAACAGAATTGAAAGTACTTTCTGTGTCTGGCTAATTAAAGCCATTTTTTTATTCAAGCTACCTGCTAAATCCAAAATTGTTATTACCATTTTGATATTATCATAAATGAACATGATGACAATAAATCACACTTGATCCATATTAATTAATTTGTGTACCATATTTCCTAACCTTATAACAAAAAATGGAAGTAAATATTTTATACTCTACATTTATAAAAGAAATAGATCTATATGAAGAAACAAATTTTTTATCCTTTCCATGAAAGAGGGATTATTTTATCATTTTGGATTATCAAGAAAACTTTCTTCTGTAATTCTAAAATATTTAATGGAAGTTGATTATGTAATGCCATACTCAAATTGTCTACTCCTGAGGCTTTAATATTTTTACCTTTCTTTAATACATCTTTAATTTCAGTTAAAACAGTTGGTTTATGTAACAGTGCAATTTATGGGTCATTTAGTTTATTAGCAATATTCTTCTTTAAATGCTTATCATCAGTATTAATATGTTTAAGTTTTTTAAGATCCTCGTGATTTAAAACAATGCTAAGCATTTCCTCTGTATCTGAATAAGCTTTTTAGTACAGGGATTTCTAATATTATTGATCTGTTTTTTACTTGACATCTTACCTCTATTAGCTATTTTGTGAAGATTTTTTGAGTCATTACATAGCTTTGCAGTTTTAATTTCTCTAAAGCTATCTCTACTTTATGTGTTAAAATCATCTGATAATTTGTCATTATTTTTTTTTAACAATTTTAGTATTATCTGATTTCTTTGTTTGTTGTTCATATCTTACTTTATGTATATCATTCTGTAATTTTAATAGCTCTTTGTCCCACTCTTTAATTTGGTTACTAGACCACTTTCCCATAATGTCCTTACTATGCATTTTTAAAGAACCCCACAGTATAATATTATTAATGTGACCATTATCATTTAAAAAAAGGAAGTATTTTATTTGTTATTTAAGGTAACTTCTAAATTCTTTTAATTTCATCATATATTTTGTAAATAACTTGAAGTTTCCTTAAATCCATTGTTAAATTAATATTTAATGTGTCATGATCAGATAAAAGGCAGGGAATAGTTTTAAACTATAAATAAGAGTATATCCAGCCAGACACAGCATGATACACTAATAGGTAAAAATCACTGGAAACTTTATTAAAACATCAAACAGCAAAAAGATGAGTGCTTTCACACCTATCACAGTCACTTCTTCATATTTAAAATACATAAGACACCGTCACATTTTAAATACTCATTTTAAATTCTAGCAGGACAGCTGTCTTGATTTCAGTATTGATTTTAAAGGCATGGGTCCTTTAAGGATGGATTTTAACATATTAGTGCATCATGCTGTGTCTGGCTGGATATACTTTTATTTATATTTCATTCATACTTTTTGGTTATTCCAACCTTCACTCATATAGATTGTTATTTCTATAATAGTTTTAAAATAATTAACTTTATCAACTAGAACTATGGAAGTGTAAATCCTGTCTATCCAAGTTTTTGTCCCATGTACATGAGTAATGATTTATCTTCTACTTTTATTACTAAATCAGTTAAATTATTATTATTAATCCATTTATTTAATACTTTATTTGGTGCTAAGATGTTAGGTCTCGTCTGCTTACTTATATCTTAAATACTAGATATACAGTTAAAATCTCCAGCTAATATTAAAACATCCTTCTAGTGCCCTTGTAATAAATTTAAGTGATCTTTTGCCCTCATACACCTATTCCATGGATCCTGTAAAAATTAGCTATTGTATAGAGTTTGCTGTTAAACTGAATTGCTACAATTGTGTACATTCCTATACAATATACAATAGATTGTCTAATCCTAGTCATTACCATAGTCCCTTTTCTAGTATGGCAGTTCCTCTTCTTTTTATTAAAAGAAGCAGTTGATAATATCTCATAGCCTATGTTATTTAAATAACACACATTTACCAAATAAATCTCTTGCAAAATATAATGTGCTCTGTGTTTATTTTTAAATATTTCATTAATGCCTTCCTTTTGTCACTGTTATTTAATCCATTGACATTGACAGACACCAAATTAAAGCAATCCATATTTTATATTTGGAATAAATTTGTTTTCTAAGATATAACATGATACAGTCATCCATCAAATTACTGTTGTTATGATTATTTCTCTAATGTTTGCCTCTAACTCTACTTTAGTTTTCCATATTGCTTTGAATTCTTCTTTCTAAATACTATATTACTAAAACTCCTAAGTAATAAAAACAAATATGCAGCTGTAACCATATGAATTACTAATAAAACACTATCATCCATGGATACCAAAGTTCCTAATTTGCCTATCAAAACAGACAAACTACCAAACTATACTTCCACCAACCAGAACTCAACATTTCATTGTGAACTAGCTGAAAGCTACTGTAAATTACAAATGAATGATATAATAATGCATATAACTTAAAAAGACTACATATTTAATTAAATATGTCACTATTTAGACTTATTTAATTCAAGACTGTAGAGATTAATAATCAGCCTAAATCTCTAGGAGTAAGTAATCTGATAAATAATGTAAAACATATTGATTTATATAATATTAATAGAATTATCTACCATACATTTCTAGACTATTTGATCATTTAAACACTAATATAATCAAATCTTTAGAAGTTAAAGTAAAGCAGAATGGAATCTAAAAGAAGGAAGTCATCGGCATGACTTTGAAGATGATAAGCAATCTAAATTTACCAGACCATTATACAATAAGAAAGTTAATGCATTTGCACATTTGTCAAGCTTACTAATATATACATATTCTATGACTCTAACAAAACTCTCTATTGGTTTTAATAATATGACTGACCATACCTAGTATTTTTACCCTCACCCTCAGTATGTTGAATATCAAAACATCTGCGAATCATTTTACTCAATAAATCAATTCTTAATTATGTATGCTTTACTTATTTTGTTGTAACAAATCTGCTGCTTAACAGGATCAGAAAACTCCTGTGGTTTGTAATGCACTTAAATGCTTTGTTATATTTATTTTAAAACAGTTTCTTCTCTCCCATTTCCAAACATTGTAGAAACTCCATTTTGATTTCCATCAGAAATGAAAGAACGGACTCGTTAATAAAAGCATGCACACTCCTGCTGTAATTGCAAAATGACTTGGCTCAAATAATCCTGATAAGCACAGTGATAATGGAATATGTAAAAAACTTAGGGTTTTATGTAACTGTATTTGTTTTTGATTTCAGATTTCAAGATTTTTCCAAATGTTATGTTATGCAACTTTCTGTGTAAATTATGTGAGCATTTATATATTTATATTTATATTTCAATGTGAAGGCATAATTTTAATACATTTCACCTCTGCAAGCTGTTTACTGTGTAACTATACCACCTCACACTTATTAGTCCTCTGGTATTCTAATCCATTTCATGTAATTTGCATTTATGTAGTCCCCCAACATAATGCAATTTGTAAGGCAGTTCTTACTTCCCTCAGTGTTAATTGTAACGTAGCATTTTCAGAATTTGCAGAAGGTGCATATATTTCTTACTGACTAACATTAGTCTTAATAACATTACATAAAGAATTTACCTTCCCCAAAACATGTTATTCAAATGGAACTCATCCTATTATTTCTAATAACAAAACTGATCTTAAATATAAATAAAAGTATACTTTTGTCTGTGCAGATTAGATGCAATACTGTAGTTATTATGCCTTACTGCTCTGATTTGATTTTAGTTCCTAACTGTAATATTTAACTGCAGCATAGGATAATGGCAATTCATTATATAAACTAGCTGTTAATCCCATGCCTTCTCCTAGTTTCTCATATTTCCTAGTCCTTCTAGACTATCTGAATCAGCAACAAAATGTCTAAGTCACTCTTTCCCACTGATATATACAGTTGGGAATGATAACAGTATGGCTTATTCAATTATCTTTCAATGTAATGTAAGTAAACCACATATTAGAAATAAATGCACACAACTTCACTAATAAAGAACAGACCTTCCACCAGCAGCCAAAAATCCACTCAAAAGTCCAAAGGAAGTTTTATTGTAGACATCAATTCCAAAAAAAAACATGGACAGGGTTACTACTGTCTTTGAAAAAAAAAAGCTGGAAGTTCAGTTTTCTTAAGTACAACTTGAATTCAATAAGAATTTTGTGAATGTCAACCTCTTTCCCTGGAACAAATTTAAGACCTTTTTTAAAAAGGGAAAAGTGGGTTTCTGTAATTTTCTCATCAGTGTAATTAAACATATTGAACCCTTGGTAGCTGTAAACTTTTCCTTAAATGAGATTGTGACAAGTGTGTTGTATGTATCACTACCTAATATCTGTTGTCCCTCCAATAGTTTCTCTGTCCTCCTTGTCTCTGCCCCTCGGTGTTGTTGACTGCCCTAAAAAAATTGTGCCTTTTTTATTTTTATTGTTATTATAAATCCTTTCAGATCTTCTTGGAGGGGGGTTGTTGATCAAAAACTTCATCTTCCTCATTGGGAAAATGTGCTGAAGTGTTGTTATCCCTTTCCTCTTCCTCATAACTGAATGTCACTGTTCTCATGTCATTAGCCCCATTCCAGTTAACATTGTTAGGCTCAAAATAATTCTTAGGTGGAGGTTAAGCTGTGTTCTGTACATATTCCTATTTGTCCCTTCTTAGTTTTTTGTGTTTTCTAGCTTTGTTTTCCCTAACCTGTTGTTTCACCCTTTCAAAAACATTGTTGTATTTAAGTTCCGTACTGGAAAATTCAACATCAGAGGTAATAGCATTGTTCAAAACATTAATTTCCTCTAACAAAACATGAATTCTGTTAGTGTTGATTTTTACAGTAAAGTGTAATAGTTCAATGCCATGTCGATCGAACATGGCTATCAGTTCAGTAAACTCTGGTTAACTTGTAGTTAAACATTAGGGAATTTATACATTCTTAAACCCCTCGGTAATCTCTGCAATCTAATACACTCAGCAAGGTACGCATTGTCAATTTGTAAATTATGTACCTTGCCCATCTTGTGTTCAAATTCCTGCAGTTTGTAATTCAAGTCCTTATTTTTAGTGTTTCAAACATTGTTGCAGAAAGAATGTTCCTGGATCAGCCACTGCTGAAAGCGTGAACTTTGTTGTGTAGGCTCCAACAGTCTCTTCATACCTTGACCACAAGGTATTGTATTAGGAACTGATGAACAGACAGTTCCTGGGTGGTCTGATGTTAACATTGAGTCAATCACAGAAGCAGTAGGTGGAGACTGATGTGAGTTTGTTGCTGAAATAGACAAGCCCTGCATTTTCTCCTAGGTGGCCTGTACATGCTGGTACTGTGATGTCATCATTTTAATCAGTTGAGCAAGGTTTCCATCCCCACCATTCGGTGCCACTGGGGATGCACAAGTCAGTGCATTTCTTTGTGCTGGTCCCAAGCCCAGAAAAATGGGGTGGGTTGCATCAGGAAGTGCAACTGGCATAAAACTTAGCCAAATCATTCATGCGGACAGCAGTAAATATTTACATACCGGATCGGTCGAGGCTCGGGTTAACAATGACCGCCACCAGTACTGTTAGCCAACATGGTGCTGGTAGAAATTGGGCTACTGTTGGCTGAAGGAGCAGAAGAGGGGGAAGGCATGGCCGAAGGCAGGAAGAGAGGAGAAAGGCTAGGACTGTGGCAGTGAGGGTTGGAACTTTGAATGTTGGCAGTATGACTGGTATAGGGAGAGAGCTAGCCAATATGATGGACAGAAGGAAGGTTGGTATATTGTGTGTGCAAGAGACCAGATGGAAGGGGAATAAGGCTAGGTGTATCAGAGGTGGGTTCAAATTATTTTATCATGGTGTGGATGGCAGAAGAAATGGCGTAGGAGTTATCCTGAAGAAACAATATGTTAAGAGTGTTTTGGAGGTGAAAATAATGTCTGATAGAATGATGTTTATGAAGATGGAAATTGATGGTGTGATGATGAATGTTGTTAGTGCATATGCTGCACAAGTTGGGTGTGCGATGGATGAGAATGAAAAATTTTGGAGTGAGTTGGATGAAGTGGTGATGACTGTACCCAAGGGTGAGAGAGTGGTGATTGTAGCAGATTTCAATGGGCATGTTGGTGAAGGGAACAGAGGGAATGAGGAAGTGATGGGTAGGTCTGGTGTTAAAGTAATGCAGAAGATCAGATGATAGTGGATTTTGTGAAAAGGATGGACATGGCTGTGGTGAATATGTATTTTAACAAGAGGGAGGAGCATAGGGTGACATACAAGAGTGGAGGAAGATGCACACAGGTGGATTATATCTTATGTAGGAGGGCCAGTTTGAATGAGATTGGAGACTGTGTGGTGACCGGGGAAAGTGTAGTTAGGCAGCATAGGATGGTGGTTTGTAGGATGACGTTGGTGATCAAGAAGAGGAGAAGGAGTGTAAGGGCAGCACCAAGGATCAAATGGTGGAAATTGAAAAAGGGTAATTGTGAGGTGGAGTAAAGGAAAGAGTTAAGACAGGCACTGGGTGGCAGTGAAGAGTTACCAAATAGCTGGGTAACTACAGCAGAGCTAGTAAGGGAAACAGCTAGTACCAAATAGCTGGGTAACTATAGCAGAGCTAGTAAGGGAGATGGCTAGAAAGCTGCTTGGTATGACATCTGGACAAAGGAAGTACGACAAGGAGATATGGTGGTGGAATGAGGAAATACAGGAGAGTATACAGACAAAGAGGTTGGCAAAGAAGAAGTGGGATTATCAGAGAGATGAAGAAAGTAGACAGGAGTATAAGGAGATGAGGTGCATGGCAAAGAGAGAGCTGGCAAAGGCTAAGGATAAGGCATATGAAGAGTTGTATGAAAGGTTGGACACTAAGGAGGGAGAAAAGGACCTGTATCGATTGGCTAGACAGAGGGACCGAGCTAGGAAAGATGTGCAGCAGGTAAAGGTGACAAAGGATAATGAGAGAAACATGCTCACAAGCGAGGAGAGTGTGTTGAGCAGATGGAAAGAGTACTTTGAGGGGTTGCTGAATGAAGAGAATGAGAGGGAGAGAAGGTTGGATGATGTGGGGATAGTGAATCATGAAGTGCAATGGATTAGCACAGAGGAAGTAAGGATAGCTATGAAGAGGATGAAGAATAGAAAGGCTGTTGGTCCAGATGACATACCTGCGGAAGCATGGAGGTGTTTAGGAGAAAAGGCAGTGGAGTTTCTAACCAGATTGTTAAATGAAATCTTGGACAATGAGAGGATGCCTGAGGAATGGAGAAAAAGTGTTTTGGTACCAATTTTTATGAATAAGGGTGATGTGCCAAGATGTAGTAACTACAGAGAGATTAAATTGATCGTCACAGCATGAAGTTATGGGAAAGAGTAGTGGAAGCTAGGTTAAGAAGGGACGTGATGATTAGTGATCAGCAGTGTAGTTTTGTGCCAGGAAAGAGCACTACAGATGCGATGTTTGCTCTGAGAGTGTTGATGGAGAAGTACAGAGAAGGTCAGATGGAGTTGCAGTGTGTTTTTGTAGACTTAGAGAAAGCATATGACAGGGTGCCTAGAGAGGAGTTGTGGTATTGTATGAGGATGTCGGTCAGAGAAGTCTGTAAGAGTGGTACAGGATATGTATGAGGGTAGTGTGACAGCGGTGAGGTCTGCGGTGGGAGTGACGGATGTTTTTAAGGTGGAGGTGGGATTACATCAAGGATCAGCTCTGAGCCCTTTCTTATTTGCAATGGTGATGAACAGGTTGCCAGACGAGATCAGACAGGAGTCCCCGTGGACTATAATGTTTGCAGATGACATTGTGATCTGTAGTGAGAGTAGGGACCAGGTGGAGGAGACCCTGGATAATGGAGATATGCCCTAGAGAGAAGAGGAATGAAGGTCAGCAGGACTAAGACAGAATATATGTGTGTGAATGAGAGAGAGGATAGAGGAATGGTGAGGATGCAAGGAGTAGAGGTGGTGAAGGTGAGTTTAAATACTTGGGATCAGTAGTTCAGAGTAATGGTGAGTGTGGAAGATAGGTGAAAAAGGGAGTACAGGCAGGATGGAGTGGGTGGAGAAGAGTGTCAGGAGTGATTTTTGACAGATGAGTACCAGTAAGAGTGAAAGGGAAGGTCTACAAGAGGGTAGTGAGACCAGCTATGTTATATGGGTTGGAGACAGTGGCATTGACAAAAAGGCAGGAGTCAGAGCTGGATGTGGCAGAGTTAAAGATGTTAAGATTTTTACTGGGTGTGACGAGGGTGGATAGGATTAGGAATAAGTATATTAGAGGGTCAGCCCAGGTTGGAAAGCTTTGGAGACAAAGCCAGAGAGGCAAGATTACGTTGGTTTGGACATGTGCTGAGGAGGGATGCTGAGTATATTGTGAAAAAGATGCTAAGGATGAAGCTAAGGCCTGAGATAAGGTTTATGGATGTGATGAGAGAGGACATGCAGGTGGTTGGTGTGACAGAGCAAGATGCAGAGGACAGGAAGAAATGGAAACAGATGATCTGCTGTGGCGGCCCCTAACTGGAACAGCTGAAAAAAGATGATGACTTAAAGAACAGATCTATTGCTTCAAAAATCTAGAATCATGGAATCAGAAAATAAATTACTGTTTTTAATTTTTTTTAGTAGTTTTCCGTGTATTCAGCTTGCTCTGTTTCTTGAGGAATGAAACATTCCAGTCCATTTCTTCAATAAAGTTGAGAATTTTATTTTTATTGACAAATGCAGATGCCTCTTCTAGTGTGTCAATTTTTTTGATTACTTCAGGAGGAAGATTTTTACTTTTCAGAAAACAATGTAGTAGCTTTAATATTATTATTTTTAAGTTCTTCAATCAATAGCAGGCAGGTATTCCTTTACTCTTTACCTTTCTGGACTAGTCATTGTCAAATCAAATCTGATTAGGTGGTCACCTATTTTAATGGGTGGGTTAAACCATGATGACTTTAGTATTTTATCTTTTTCCATGCTGGACATAAATATAACTATTAATGAATGTGGTGGTGAGTTTTCCTTTTTCAAAGGCATTATCAAAGATCTATGAGCTCTGTCTATTCCAAAAGTTAATTTTTCAGGCAGGTTCAAGTTTTTATGCAATCAGATTGTTAAAAAGTTTATTATATTGTCGTCTGCCTCATATCTTTCAGGTATACCATATATTCTGATATTGTTTCACCTCAGTCTATTTTCTAAGTCATCCACTTTATCTATAGCTTTCAGTTTTAGTGTCAAGCTTATCCATTTTTATCGATACATCCTGCATGCTTAATATTAATGACTGGATATTGTTTTTGACAGAAGAATCCTGTGTATCATTTTTTGAATGGCTGATTTTGTACTCTCTTCTTTCTTAATCAAGTAGATAAAATTCTGACATGAAAATTACAACTTCTGAAGAATTTTAGACCATAATTATTTTCTTTCACTATTATTGAATGTAAATAGCTATCTAGTGTCTCCAGAATATCTAATTTTAGTTAATACTTTTGTCAAAAAATATTTTCAGTGACAGAGCTTTTCCCACTTGCTGCTATCAGCTTACAGTCTTGGTCACACCCCTCCTTGATATATTTTCTGACTGACTGCTTGTGGAATTGTTGTGCAGTGGGGGTTGAGTCTAAACTGAATTTTCAAGTTTTTTAAGGGGCAGCTCTCAGTTTGATCTGGAATGTTTTCTTTTTTTTGCCTCCCACACTAATGTTGTGTGGCAGGGCTATACACTCAGTGGTATAAACCTTGGCTCTAGATGATTGTCACTGTGAAAGTGACACCCCAACCTCATGTGCAAGAATGGGAAAAGGGGTTGAAGATGGATGGATGGACTAATGTTGTGCAGTGCTCCTCAGAGATCATTCTTGTTACTTGTGCATTTTTGATGTCTGCTTGCTGTCACTGAAAGATGTCTTGAGAAGACATAGGCTAGAGTTTCACTTTTTTTGCAGATGTTGCTCAGCTTTATTGTTCTTTCATTTAGAAGAAGAGGATCCCATTACATGGAAAGATTACAGATTAAATAGCCCATGTTGCTGCTTGAGAAATTTTCTTTAAGAACTAAATGATTAATTTTCATTGGCGCTACAAACTTGATCTTTCCTTTGCACATCCTGGGTGTTTGCGTTGCCCTGGGTAATGATTACTCAGGGTTGTGTCTCCTCTAACTAAGCGTCTTGGAGTAGGGACAGACATCTGCATGTGCTTTTCAAACTAACTAGCTGGGGCTCTTTGAATTATTGTGTTTCTCTTTGAAAAAAGAAACGATTTGACTCTGATGCATGTTGTTTAATTATCTACCCTAGAAATGCACATATCCTCAAAGTGTTGTGGAGAATACAGTGGATGATCTATTTTAAGAACTGCTTAATAGCATTTAAGGCTGTACAGTGGTGGAACTTAAAATATCTGCTTGACCACCCCTCAAAATATCTGCTCGACCATCCCTTACTTAGCCATGTTTTCACTGCACTCCATCGGTGTGCAGCTGTTTGATATTCCTCAGGTCAAAACATCAGACTGTGACCCGTTGGAACTGTCTACCTCATCAGGCCCAAGACTAAATGGAGTTTTAGTTCATTCTGTATGCTGTATTGTATGATTTTTATTGTCAAACTGGTTTTTAATATTGCAGCACACTTCCGTTAAAGTATAAAGAGAATTTCACTTACAGTTTTACCAAATGTGTAAAGCAGAATGCTGCAGTGTGAGGACGCAGCCTCAAATATCTAGCTCAGTATCTTGAAAACAACTATTGATCTGGTTGTGACATCTTCTTACAATTCATCACCACAGTTTTGGCTGTGTGGAAGTATTTTAAAAACAGTTGTCTGTTCAATTTGTGCCCTTTGGCGTGATTGTTTCTTATTTATTAAAGAATCCGTCAATTTGTTGTCTTACTTGCATACAAACATGTAGCAACCTACATCCAGACAGTTACATTTGCCTCTGGAGACAGACATCATATTCACCAATGATACTTCATTTATTTATTTATTTTTTTATTTTACATTTGTTTACCTGGATAGTCCGACTGGATACATGCCCATTTTCAGCGGAGGCCTGGGGAGAAAAGCTCCACATAAAAAAAAACATACATTGATTACACAAGAAGTTACAAAAAACAGCTAGAATATATGAAAAAGCAAAATGATTATTTACATTATATACATTGGTTATGTAGTGTTCCCTAAAAGGGACTTCACAATTCTCATGGACAAACACAGTTCCTAGTTAGATTGGCTACAAGGCTTGGTGGCATTGTTACATGTAATGATAATTACTGTTTATGCTATCAGTTTATAGCTAGTCAGGTTTGGTACATGGGCATAGCCAATTCACTTTGTGATGCTGGTTGAGGTTTTTTTTGAAGAGACTTTTGGAGGATTGTAGAGTTATATAGTTTGGCAATGACTTCCAGGTTTTTCCCACAAAGCTGGCTAACAGGGATTCACCAGCTGAGTTATTTGCTTTGTGGGTTTGGACCAGTAATTTATCGACTGACCGTAGGGATCTCAGGTTGCTATATGGTTTAATAATATTTTTTACTGCAGGGGTTTCCTCGGGGTGGTACAGAACTTTGTGCACTATTAAGAGTTGATTGAATTGTATTAAACTGGGCAGTTTTAGCCGCTGTAGTTGTTTCAGGTTCTGGCAGTGGTGGGTTCTATGGGTGGAGCCAGTGGTGAATCTGGCAGTATGGTTGTAGCTATGGGATTGCTTACTTAGTTCAGTTTTGTTGAGGTTTGAGAGTACAGGTAAGGCATATAAAAGAGTAGACAGTAGGTATGATCAGGCAATTGTAGTCCTAGCCAGTGGAGTTAAAAATGTCTTGTTTCTATTCAGTGATCCAAGTTTCTTATTGAGGGTCTGTATGGTTTTATTGACCTGTAGGTCAAATTTGAGATAATTGTCTATGATAACCCCTAAAAGTTTAGTGTGTTTATCTGGGGAGATAGTGAGAATGACAGTTTAGTAGATCTACTAGCAGGGTTGAAGAGTAGAAATTTAGTTTTATTGCGATTCAGTAGTAGGCATTGGTTGGAGAGCCAGTTCTCAATGGTGTCAAATGTATTTTGGGTTAATATTTGCAGTTCGGATGAGGAGGTGGCTGAGCAGAAGTGAGTGGAACCATCTGCATATCGAATACAGGTAGCTTTAGGGATAACAGTGTGAAGGCTGTTGAAAAAAATGGAAAAGAGTAGTGGGCCAAGTTTGGAGCCTTGAGGGACACCAAGTGTGAGAGGTAGCTGATTGGAGAGTTTGCCCTGCCATAGTACTGCCTGTTGTCTACCAGTCAGGTAGGACTGGAATGACTGGATAGCGTGGTTATTGAAGGAGATAGATTTTAAAGAGAGTATGAGAAGTTCATGGTTGACCATGTCAAAGGTTTTTGATAGGTCAAGGAAAAAGGCAGAAGTTAGCCTATTGTCATTTCTGTTTTGGTTTATGGCATTAGTAAAGGGAAGGAGGGCTTAGGTGGTGCTGTGGTATGGCATGAAGCCATTCTAGGAGCTGGATAGTAATTTATTCTGTATAAGGTATTGCATTAGTTGTTTGTGTACACATCTCCATTATTTTGGCTAGTGGGGAAAGAATGGCAATGGGTCTGTAGTTGGATATGTCTGTAGAGCTACCACCTTTGTGGAGTGGGATGACGTGGGATATTTTCCAGAGGGAGGGGATAGCAATTTTGGATAAGGTTCTGTTAATAAGAATAGATATGGGATATGCAATGGCATCTGCAGCTATTTGTAGGTACTCTGCAGGGAGGAGGTCAGCAGTGAGGGTGGTAGGTTTTAGTTTTTTTAGAAGAGTTTTGATGAAACTAGTGGATATTGGTTGGAAGCTAAGTTTGGGGTGATTAGTGGATAGATTAGATGTGTGATTTAAGCTTGTGGATGTTAGTTGATTTGCTAGGAATTGGATTGTTTCAGTGAAAAAATTGTAAGCGCTGGCTGTGGTCTCTAGAGAACTATGGGTGAGGTTAGCCAGGGTTGGGGTGGTAGAATGACCTGGATGAAGTAGCTGATTTAAGCCTGCCCAGAATTTTTGGGGGGGGTTTTGGTGTTTATGTAGGAGATTTTGGTAGAAGCTTTTTTTATCCAGTAAAATAGATTTTGTTGTGTCATTCCTGAGTTGTCGATATTTTAGATGGTCGAGTGGGGCTTTGGCCCAGGCTCTGTTTCTAGTTTTGATTTTAGATTTGGTATCCTTTGTGAGCCATGGTGCTGTATTTCTACTGATGTACTGTAAATATAAAGATTGACTGCAATTATTGGTTGATGGAATGTTTTCTGTGTTTGATATATAGTTGTATATATTTAATGACACTGCAATCTTATAGCACTGCTTTTATAATTTACTTAGCCTTTTTCTTATTGCTGTTGAGGTTTTTCTCCTTAGGCCTCCTCTGAAAAGGGGCTGTTTTTGCTCATTTGGACTTTCCCAGTCAGCAAAAACAAATAAAATATAATTTATACTGCTCTTTTGCATGTAATGCAGTGAAGTGATGCACTTTATTAGTAGACATCTAAGAGATAGAAGAACATTTAGAGCTATTCATAAAGGCCATAAATAATGCGGGAACAGAGCATTTGATGAGTGCCTTGCAAAACAGTGAAATCTGCTATCAAGGTTGAAGTCAGCCTAAAAAAAGTGTTCAAATCTTTAATCAGAAATAAAAAGTGTCTTTAGTGTCAGTACCCTAGATTTGTCTTTTAATTACTGTCATCTGACTCTGTAAAATTTGTATTGTGAACTTCTATATTGTGATGATCCTGTTTATTCTTAGTATGCATTTCCACCCAAGACTGTTGCTTTGTGTCTGCATGTTTGTCATTAATTCTGACAGCAGTTTTTCTTATAGTGTACATATTTTTTAACTTTTCAGTTATCATTATTGCTCTCATATCAACAATAACTGCTGTTCTAACTTTTATTTTATGACATCTTTTTAATTTCTTTCAGTAACATGATAGCATTTATGTTAATTTTTGCTTACATCTAGCTCACTGCTTACAGTATGTGCTGCCTGTATGGATATCCCAACATACCTTTCAACTGTCCCTGATTTTGTAGAATGTCTCTGATTTTTGTCATGTATTTTTACCCTGTCTCTTGTAAAATTTTTGATTTTTTAGTAAATTATTTAGGATTGCAGTTCATCAATACTGGCAGACCTTACTGTTTAGAAAAGCATGTCTATACAAAACCTGTTGTTCTATTAACTTTTTTAAGCATGTTAGAGTAATATTTAAAAAGTTTCCCTGATTTTGGGCTTTTGTCTCCCATTATTTTTGCTTTGTCCAGAATTCTTGAACAAAGAGGCTGGTATGTATATAAACTAGAAAAATAATGAATAAATAGATGCATACATAACTACATAAATTATGGAATTTGGCACATTTAGCACGTTTCTGTGTAGAATATTAAATTTAAAAAGAGTGGCTTAAAATTGCCTTGTATTTTCATATTTTCACACATATTAGGCAAGTATGTACTTGTAGTAAGAAAGATGTCTTGATACCTCAATAAATCAATTGACTTAAAAGCTATAGTGTCGCCATTCTGGTCTCATTAACATAATTAGTGAGAAAAAAGTCATCACTACAGTACCTGCTGTTGGCTCCTTATAATGTGTGGATTTTGAATGTTAATGGGCACATTCTTGTACTGTTCTTGTTATCTATGTAATTGTTTAACTTTTTTACACAAGGGTATTTAATATGCTTGCTGGCCTTCAGTCAAAGTTACATTTTCATAATAGACAGGGAATGCAAGACAGCAACCAAGATGTTGTTTCATAATGTTCCATCACATCTGCTGAAGATTACACCACAGTCTGCTTTCCAAGTCTGAATTCCAAGTGCCCCTAGAAGAAATTTGAAAATATATCCTTGATGTATCTTTCTAGTTTGCATGGTGACTATGTATGCCAGACTATTTTGTTTAGATCACAGTGTTTCATCTTTGCCATTTTCAGTATTTGATGTATTACCTATTTTTAAATGCAAAAAAAGTACAGTTATGCGTCATTCAGAAGAGTTATAGCTAGGTAATCTGGAGCTTAGTGCTCCCTGATTGGGCACCAATGCCAATTCTAAGTTAAGGACTCACCCCAAAAATAGTCTTTTCTGAGTTCA